>NW_015168659.1:371835-414107 GCF_001447785.1 Gekko japonicus | reverse complement strand
AGAAACCCATTAGCATATTAGGCCACACCCCTGACAATACAGCTCATTAGCACATTAGGCCGCACCCCCATGTTACCAGAAGCGTGCTCATCCAGCCACACCCACGTTTTGCTTGTTATTCTGTTTACCTTGTTTGTTGTCAAAACCAAGGGCTTTTTTGTAGCAGGAACTCCTTTGCATGTTAGACCACACACCCCTAATGTGGCCAATACTAATGAGTTCCTGCTGTCGGGTGTGGCCTATTGTGCTAATGAGTTCCTGCTGGGCGTGGCCAACTTGGGAGCCAGCCGGAACTCCGTTCCTGTGCGTTCCTGCCCCAAAATAGCCCTGCTTTTACCCAACCAGAAAGAATTCTTCTCTAAGCACGAGCTGCCCAGGGACTACAGAAGCCAGGACAACGTGCTGGTCTCTGCCAGCAGACAGAGTCCCAAAGGAAGTTGCATGCTCTCCATCAGAGGAAGAACGCCAGCAAGGAAAATAAGCTTGCCCCAACTGGATGTAAATCCTTATTTAATCGTAATATTTATACAGCTCATCTCCATCTTCTCCCTTTCCCATTATTCCTCCTCCCTTCTACATCTTATCACGCTTGTCTGTAAGCCTGAGAAGGGAACCTGCATCCCTTGACTGATGCTAGTTGCTTTGTGAGACCACCAGTCTGATGAATGGAAAAACAAAAGGTAAGGAGGCTGTTCCAGTATGACAGGACTAGAATAAGACCAAAGCAGTGGGCATGCATGTATGTGTGTGTATGAAATAAAGACTCATTACAAAGTTATATGCGGATGACCCGATACAGCAAATATGGCACAGGAATACACTACTCTTCTTGTATTGATGCAACCCTTCAAATATTTTCATTTTAAAAACATGGAAATATCATGAGGTTTCTGAATCAAGTTAATAACTTTTTAACAGCTTCTACCCAAACTAATCAGTCAGGATTTCTTCAACTAGAAGAACAACTCCAAGGTTATTTTCTCCATATCCAGCAACAGCTCTTGCAAACTGAATAACAATATCTTCCTGGGACAGCTGTGCAAGTGTTTATCTATCTTTCTGCTTCCGTTCTTAGTGCACCAGCACAGCTGTACTTTGAAGCACTGCGAGATCTAATCAGCTATGTAACCCACACTCCTCATTACTCCAGCTCACAGTTTCTCTATGACACAGCAGTATTCCATATTCCAACTGTGGCTAAATTTAAATCCTAGCAATCTGTGCAACAGCAGAATCATAACTGCCATCCATTAGCAGGAGAAGGCTGTGACGCTGTTTATGAATGAATACTCAAACACAGTTAGGGAAAGGAATGTGATACATGGATCAGAGGGAAAGTACCAAATACTCAAGCTCTGCAAAGCTAAGCAAGGCCCTGTTAATAAAAAGCCAAGAAAATAAAATGATTTACAGTACAATCTTACACAGTTACTCCAGTCTAAGCTTACCAATTTTAATTAGATTTTACACCAAATTTATGATCTTCAATGCTTTTGGTCAATATTATCTTATTTTAGGCACAGTTGCTTTTTAAAAACTAAGTTGGTGAACCTCGGTATCATCTTCTCAGCTACTGAGATGCATTTTAAATACGGTGCTCAATGGGAGACTTGGTTTGGCCACTGAATGTGGTCATGAAAATGGCTGAACAGCCTTAGCAAAATGAGAGATCACAGCATGCATGTGTTGTTTGTCCTTTAAAGGCACTAGCTTTGCAATAAAAAAGGATACTTCTTTGTAGCAGAGCAAAGATGAAGGGCCACCCGGTCAGACACATCTTCCTCTGAGATGCTCCACAGCCTTTTTCTAGCTAAAGATTTTTCTACTGAGAAGACAAGCTGGTAGAAGAAAAAAACAAAAACAAACATTAGTTCTCTAGTTCTTATGAAAAGCACAGAAGAACCACCTGGAATTGTAACTGCTAAAAGCAAAATGTCATCCCTAAGCAAGAATTTACGGCTTTACCCATCTCATGCAACTCTATAAAATCTTGGATGCAGAAAGAAAAAAAAGAGAGAAAGGAGAAGAGGCACACTGCCAATCCCTGGGAAACAAATATTGTTGAACATCCATTACACAAAGCTACAGGTTTAAATAAGTAACAAAACCACTTAACAGATATATGAACAAAACAAAACCACAGATGAATCCATACAAAACCACTTGCTGACTACATGACAACAGCATCACTTATTGCAGTGACAGTTTCATTCAGCCTATCCTTATTCTTATTCCGTATTCAATTCTCCCCCCTTTTTCATGTCACATATCCCTGCTGCCATAAAACTTACAGGGTGACCCTGGGCCACTCACGCTGTCTAACCTACCTCACAGGGCTGTTGTGAGGATAACTTCGGGAAGACAGAGTCATGCATGTCACTCTGAGCTCCTTGAAGAAAGGACAAGATAAAAATATACTAGAAACATAAGAGAGCATTCTTCTTGTTGTTTTTACCTCTATTCTGCTGCTTCTGTTGGAAGAGAAAGAGACAGCTCTCTTCAGTTCCTTCCCTAACAATTTCAATTCTCTTTGTTCTTGTCCAGCGTTCTACAACCCTTTCTTCATCTACTCAGAATTCTATGATCTCATAGTAACCCTGCCAGTTACCATGTATGTTGCTAACAAATATGCCCCTGTCAGGATATTTCATTTTCCAACTTGAATCTCAGTTACCATGTAAACCACACAAGAAACTGCCACACCTGTCTCCACAAGCAACCTGCTCTTAGGTTAGAGTTTAACAAGTAAACTGGCTTTAGTGCTTAACAAAATGATGGAGGTATACTGGGGCCATTTACAACTGATTGCCTAATAAAGATTGCAATAGTAAAGGTAAAGGTTTCCCTTGCTCGAAAGCCAGTCAAATCTGACTCTAGGGATGCGGTGCTCATCTCTGTTTCCAAGCCAAAGAGCCAGCGCTGTCCAAAGACATTTCCTTGGTCATGTGGCCGGCATGACTAGATGCCGAGGCGCACAGAGCGCTGTTACCTTCCCACTGAAGCGGTACCTATTTATCTACTTGCATTAATTTTTGTCAATGCCGCAAAAAAAGTTTCCCACAGCTCGGATCCATTTTTAGTGTCCTGTCTTAGGCTTTTTGAGATCTGGGCCCCTTTCCTTGAAAGCCCTTGTTTAAAACTGCAGCAGCTCCTTCTCCCATTCTGTAAAGATTTTTATGATTTCGATCTCACCAGAAAGCCAATGATCTCTTCCACCATGTGGTATCCTGTTTCCACATTCTCCAGATGCTGAAAACTCCTGTTTCAGGTTTAATTTTGGGTTCTGAATTTCTGACCTTCCCCCAAATCCTCTCTAACTTTTCAAATCATCTCTCTCAGCTTATCCCATCTAGCCCCCTTTTACCATTTGAGATCTATTTTTCTATTTTCCCATTTGAGCCACGAAATTCTGCCCAAGAATAGCCACGTTCATTTTGCCAAAGAAACATTTTGATTTATCTTCATAAGTGTCATTGTATGCCCTGATCACAAACCTCTCCTTAAGCATTTGGTCTATGCTGTGACCCTCCCTTGATTCTAACAAAACGGCTCCTGAAGCCCTAAAGCATTTCTCCTTAATGCTGTAGCCCATTGAGTGCTCTGCTGCAGTTCAGACAGGGCCTGCAAAACAAGCACGCATCCCATTCTTTAAAAAAAATCTGTTCTCCCCTCTCCTATTCACATTCTGCCTATGTAGACACTTCTCTTTTTACTGCTCCGCTTTAATTGGTCAATTAAAATCTCCACTTCCTGCTTCTTGGGCAATTCATGCAAGCTAAACACAAGCTGAAGTGCTGCTTTAAATTCCCCAAACATCACGGCACTACTCTCTCTATATTTTCCCCTGAAAATCTGAAACATTGTGATGCCTCAAAGAAACTGGCAATGTCAGTGTTGCCGGCACCTGTGATTGCTGGGTCTATACAGCTGCAGAGTTATCTCTCAAAAGTGTCACGTGAAGCTGCCTTCTACTGAATCAGACCATCAAGGTCAGTGTTGTGTATTCAGACTGACAGCAACTCTCCAGTTTCTCAGGCAGAGGCCTTTCACACCACCTACTGCCAGATCTTTTAACTGGAAATACCGGGGATTGAACCTGGGACCTTCTGCATGCCAAGCAGTTGCTCTGCCACTGAGTCACAGCCCCCCCCCCATGTCTTGCCCACCTACTATCTCCTCCTCTTCTTTTAACTCCTCTCTTGGGTCCCTCTGCTGCTGCTGCTTCCCTGTGCTACTGCTTCCCACAACTTGTTTCAGCTCCTTTCTTTACTAACCAGTTTTCTCCCTTCCTCTCTGCCAATGCTCTGTGTACCTCCTTCATCCGTCCAACATTCTATGGCTACAGAAGATATCTTCATGGCTTCTTTCAGGAGCCCCCTTTGACAGCAAAGCTATCATGTGCAGGGTTCAGTGTAGTACGCTTAGAATGCAACCCTAAGAACACTTTCCTGGAAGTAAACCTCACTAAATAGACCAGAATAGGGTTCTGAGTAGACCTGCTTAGGATTGCTCTGTTATATAATGATACCCAAGGCTGCAAGTACAGAAATGAGCTCTGCCTTAGTATTTCTTAGGGCTATATTAGTTGATACTATTTACCTTGCGCAGAATATTTTGGATTTCTTTTGACAGCTCTGGAACTGCAACGGTGAAGACACCAAGAACTAACAGTCCTCCAGGAAGCATTCTTGACACCTACCAAGATAAACCAATGGACATAATTTGTTCTCATAATTTCTAGATGTGTATCAAAATATTTCACTGATTGATGCTTCCACGTACGTGACAGTAAAAATGTTTGTAAAGCTACTGAAATCAGTATGCATGGGACATTAGATGCAGAAAGGGGCTATATATGATTCTATAGGTAGCAATTTTTGCTTCTTCTAAACAGACACCTCTTTTACCTGTACAATTGATCTGAATTGCCCCCAACTCAAAATTGTACTTTATGAAGTACAGATCTTGCTGGTATCCATGACTTCGATGATTTGTCAGCTCTTTCCATGATCCAGCATTGCAGTATTTAATGCATTAACAACTGGATGTTGCAATGACAAACTGTCACACTTCCAGGGCATTGTAAACATCTCAGAAAACTGCAGCGTGGCAGACTGGCCTGGCTATGAACCTGGAAAACCTATTACCGCATTGCTATCGTACAGCCTAACCTACCATTCAGAGTTGTTTCTGAGGCTGAAATCACCCAGGGTTCACTGAAGGATGACGAACTTCAAACGTAATAAATATCTAACCTTACACTAATCCAGCCCCCTTTTTTTAGTTGCACAGGACTAAAGCACAGGGCATTTACAATAGTTTTCCACTCAGGAGATAACTTCTTTCCATCACAGTATGAAACAACTTAGTTCACAAATCAACAAAGTCAAGAATGCCAATGAGATCTGAATTCCCAATCCGTGAGATCTTATAAGACTCAGTAGGAAGAAACAACATTGGTCTATATGATGCCATGAATATTGCATTTGTTGTAAACAATAATCATAACAAGTATAGACTGAGTAAGAAACAGAACGGAGAAAGATTTCAGTGACTGGAAATTCAGTAGACAGATGCACATTGGAGTCCAATTACTTTAGGACTGATAGAGGTAATACTAAATTCAAGTGTTTGTAAAAGAGACAACATGGTTTAGTAGACCATGTTGGACTGGGATCAGGGAGACCCAGGTAACTTCTGGGTAACCTTGGTCCAGTCGTCATTATCAGATGTTAGTAGAAAATAGCAGAATTATTATTAGAAATAGCCAGGCCGGTATGCCACAGTGAAATTAGAAATATAATAGGGGACTGCTCACTCTCTCCCTTCTCCCCCAAGTGACGTCTCTATTCTCATTTAAATACCTCCTCATGAAGGTCACAGAAAGTGCCCTTAAGTAAATCACATTTCTGAGACAAATCTTCTTGAGTGAATTGTTGCCAGGATTAAGTTGCCCTTTTTCTGACATTCTGAGCTCCTTGGAGAACCAGTGTTGGTGCAGTGATTAAACTAGGAGATGGGAGAAGTAGGTTCAGATCCATACTCTGCCATGGAAGGCTACGGGATGGCCTTTGGCCCATCACACAGTCTCAGCCTAACCTACCTCACAAAGCTGTAAACTGATATGGGTCTCCACTGGGGAGAAAAGCAGGGTATAAATGACGTAAATAAATAATAAGTAAAGTTTGCAAATTAAGGAAACAGGCTACCAAAACTCTGGTGATAGCTTACTACAGTCCAAAGAACAAAGTTTGAGTCCAGTGGCACCTTTGAGACCAACAAAGTTTAATTCTAGGTATAAGCTTTCGTGTGCATGCACACAAAAGCTTATATGCAGAATTAAACTTTGTTAATCTCAAAAGGTGCCACTGGACGCAAACTTTGTTCTATTGCTTCAGACAAACATGGCTACCCACCTGAATCTTACTAAAATCCAGTCTTGTAACATGAAAGCAAGATAGGAAGCAATAAGAAAATAATTATTTGCTCTTGCTTTAAAGAACCACCACCAAACATGTTACCTGGTTGGCATGTGCTGTTGTCCATTCCTCATCAATGCTAGACAGCGTCGAACTGTAACTGGCATTGCTTTTGCTTTCTTCCTCTTTTGGAGGGGTCTGGATGGCTAGGAGAACATAGTCCCTTTGTGGGGAGCACTGGGAAATGGGACAGGACAAAAAATAGCACTACAGTGATTTAAAAGATCTTAAATAAGATAAATAGCTGTTTGAAAACAAAGCCGCTGATACAGGCACATTTCACTCTAAACTGTGGTGCTGTATGTAAGAGGTAGAAGTTTGACTCAGAGCTTATGTACATGTAGAGTAAGGCGTACCTAAAGCTATTGATTCTAGGAATGTAGGCATACCTCACTTTGTGTAGAATCAGATGGTCTTGCAGATGGATTGTTCCCCAGTTAAAACATCTGAGTTATTTTCAAGGGCAGCCCTACACAGAGCACAGTGCAGTAGAACAGTCTGGACATTACTGATGCCTGGTTTAATGTGGAAAAAACAGCTCAATCTGTGAGGGATAAGAGCTACCATGCAAGATGAAGATGGGGAAAAATTATTTCTGGCAATCACAGCAATCTCTTTGCAAAGGACTGGCCAAGTCTAACAAGATTTGCACTGCAAATAATCCTGCAGAAGTTCATTTGTGCAATTCCCAGTCACATCTATGGCAACTGTGAAGGACAGCCTGCTGCTGGACAGGTCTGCAACAACCAAGATGTAGTTTTTAAAAAATAGCAGTAATTCAAAGTTTAATGATAGGCGCAGCAGTATTTTTATCTCAAAGAGAAGAGACTCCAATTGTAGTAAAATAGAAAACTGGTAACGCAGCCCCCCACAGATGCTAAAAAAAACCCAAGACACTTACCTGCCCAACCAAGAGGCCAGTGATAAGAGGCTTAGATTTGGTGGTGAGTTCTGACAGATACTGTCCCACGGTTTCTTCTACGAAATAGCTTCTTCCCATTATTGCAATTATTTAACAGCCTAAGCTATAAACTTGAAAAGAATTAAAAGGACAGACTGAACAACACTTGCATAGCAGACTTTTTGGGGGGCAAAAGACATAAAGCAATAATTCATAACGGGGCAAAAGACATAAAGCAATAATTCATACCTAATTCAGTATTCCATTGGATAAACTCAGGCTGTATGTATCCCCACTATCTCTGCTTTCTGCCCCTTTATTGTTCCTCACATCTCAATCCCAACAATATTGCTTTCCCAAGGGGTTTCAATTGTGCAGTTTCCAGTGCTCTATCATGGCAAGGTTTCCCTTCCAGCCACATGATTATTATTTCCCAAACAATATCAGCCCCTAAATTCTTTCGGGCTGCAGTTCCATGGACATTCACATGGGAGCCAGCCCTATAAAACAGAATAAGGGCTCCTCATGTTCTTTTTTTTAAAAAGCAGTAGAAGAAGGCCCTGACCTGGATAGCCCAGGCTAGCCTGATGGTATCAGATCTCAGAAACTAAGCAGGGTCGGCCCTGGCTAGTATTTGGATGGAAGACTTCCAAGGAAAACCAGGGTCATCATGTGGAGCTAGGCAGTGTTAAACCACCTCTGAAGGTCTCGGCACTTTCCATCCACCACCAAAGAAGAGTAGGTATACTCTGCTTTTCTCTAGTTTAAGGAGTCTCAAAGTAGCTTACAATTGCCTTTCCCTTCCTCTCCCCACAACAGGAACCTTGTGAGGTAGGTGAGGCTGAGTGAGTTCTGAGAGAAGTGTGACTGGCCCAAGGTCACACAGCAGGCTTCATGTGCAGGAGTGGGGGAATCACACCAGACCTCCAGATTAGAGGCTGCCACTCCTTAACCACTCACTACACCACACCTGGCATGCACCACAGGTACCAAACACCAACAGAAATTGGCCAATCACAAAGCACTGAGAGGCTCCAAGGTGAGCATCCTTCAACAACAGCAGCAGCTACTGCCAAACAGGCACTCCCTGCAAAAGCGCTTTCTGGATTCATTTGAAGAATCACGTGCCCCGAGGCGGTGGAGGAAAACTGGGATACGCTCCTTGGTTTCAGTTCCAAAGAAAAAGGAAAGTTTGCTCCGCGCACAGTGATGGGGAGAGCCCAGAGTCACCGAACAGCTGGATTCGAGCGCAGTAGCACCTTACAGGCCAACAGGATCTACAGGGTATGAGCTCCTCCGTACAAAAGATCCCGTATACAAAGAAAACTAGTTTGCGAGGGAGGAAGACCCTAACCTAGAAACTAGCTTTCTGCATGCAACGATCTTCCTCCTGACACAAGAGCATTCAGCCTGCCAGACTCTACCCTCGCAGTTTGAGGGGGCACGGCCCAGACAACCGGTTGACCTCAAGTACGGAGAAGGAATTACTCTTGAGTAAACACAAGGAAGGGCGAGCAAATTTCGCGGTCCTCTTGCACCCAGAAGAGACCGAGTCCTCTCCAGCTTCCCCTGAGAGCTTAACTGAACTGAAATAATAAACAGCCCAGAGCCACGCTTACGTGCACGGAGGTGAGCCCCGTGGGCTACGCAAAGAACCGCAATCCAGGGTGTTTTCCGCCCCCCGCTTCCAAGCACCGTCACCACACCAGCGCTACTCCCCTCGCGCCTCGTCACCCAGTCACTTCACTTCTCACACACACTGATGTGTCCTGACCACCGTCATTGACGGGAGCCGCTTCACCCCCTTGCTCAACGGGGCGCATTTTGATAACGTAAAACCTTCGTTAAAAAAAAACGCGGGAACGCGGGTTCGTGTTGTGCACCATCTTGAGTGTGGCGGACATGTATCCACAGCGCAAGAACTTTTTAATTTTTTGATTAAATTATCTGTACCTCCCCTTAAAAGCCTGCCCATTTGGCATAATCTTTCACAATTACAACCCAGTCATGATAAACTGACACACTCAACATGGCATCCAACCAAAGGCGCTAGTGGTGTGTGTCGTTTTAGGTAGCGGAAGGCGTGATTCGCCTTCAAACCACCCAATGAGCGTGTTTGTTTGTCTCCTTTCTTCGCTGAGCGTCACGCGCCTGCGTCAGCTGATCTTCTCGCATGCGCCCTGGATGCGGCTGAGTCGTTTCCCCCTTTTCCTTCTGCCCTTCGCAAGTCTGTATTGGTGGAGGGAGGGAGGGGGTTGCCCTCGCCTCCCCCACTTCCAAGATGGCGGCGGTGCTGCAGCAGGTCTTGGAGCGGGCCGAAGTGGCCAAGCTGCCCAAAGCCGTGCAGGGGAAGCTGGAGAGGTTCCTGGCTGATCAGCAAAGCGAAATAGATGGGCTCCGCGCCAGGCATGAGCGATACAAGGTGGACAGCGGTGAGTGAGGCTCAGCTGGTCTCGAGTCCTGGCGGCGAGGTGGACCGCAGGCTCCTGAAGTGGGGAGAAAGAGGACAGCTCTTACGTAGGATCTTCCTGTCTGTATAACCATTTTATTGTTGGATTGGGTTTTTAAATTTTATATTATATTAAATTTTATATTATGTTTAAATTTACTAAACTATCTGATGTTTTTATGAGCAAGTTTCTTGCCTTGTAAGCCGCCCTGAGCCCTTCGGGGGAGGGCGGGGTATAAATTTAACAAACAAATACATAAATAAATATATTTTTATCCCGCCCTGCCTCCAAGGAGCTCAGGTGGCGTACATCGTTTTCTCCCTTTTCCATTGAGATCGATCAGGATGGGTAGCCATGTTAGTCTGTCTGTAGCAGTAAAAAAGAGCAAGAGTCCAGTAGCACCTTAAAGACTAACAAAATATGTGGCAGGGTAGGAGCTTGCTCGTGAGTCACTGCTCACTTCTTCTAGCTGTATCTGAGGAAGTGAGCAGTGTTCCCTCTAAGCTCAGTTAGTGTGAGCTAGCTCACAGTTTTTAGCCCATTTTTGTCTTAGCTCAGGAAGGGATGGCTCCAGAGCAAACTAATTTATGTAGTAGTCAAATCGCTTGCTCACAACTTTAATGCCAGTAGCTCACAAAGCAGAATTTTTGCTCACAAGACTCCACAGCTTAGAGGGAGCATTGGCAGTGACTCTTGAAAGCTCATACTCTTCCACATATTTTGTTAGACTTTAAGGCGCTACTGGACTCATGCTCTTCCCTTTTCAATTGTATTCTCACAATAGCTGTCTGTGGAGTGGGTCTCTCCCAGTCTAAGTGGATTGATTACTCCTTGCTTTTTACGTTGGCCTCTCCTTGTAACATCTCACTTCCCCCTTTCCCCATCTCTCTCTCTCTCTCTTTTTTGGCTTGGACTCCTAAGTGTAAATTTAGCTGCTTTGAATGCATACTCTGAGTCCATACTTGGAATGAACTGATCTTTTATTTGCAAAAGTATATGCTAGAACTAATGTTGTTGGATTTTTAACCTGCTGCTATATGCCCCTGTAGTCATCATGTGAGGCTGAGAGGACGTGCCTAGGGCAGATCTGGGATTCAGAACCTGGTCTTCTCAGGCCTAGCCTAACCAGCCACAGTTATGAACATCCCGTAACACTTGTGTTAAAAAGAATGCATTCAAATTTGTAAATGTGCTGCCTAGGCCAGTGCACTTAAGCACTACATCAGACTGGTATTTTGTTTCTCAGACTAGCCTACCTCATAGGATTGCTGTGAGTAAAATATGGAGGGGAGGAGACCCATGTATAACAGAATTTCCATGGATAAATGATTTTTTTCCCCTGGCTTATATACCGTGATTGGATTACGAACCGTGCTAGATTGGGTGCGCTGAGGGTATCTGCTAGGGGAGCCCTACTAAAACTAAGCTGGTATGGGTCTAGTTGGATGGGACATCTGTATTGAGCAGGGGATCGGATTTGATGATCGCCATGGTCCTTTCCAAATACTTATATTTGTAATTGTGGGCATCTAACAAAGTCCATGCTGTGTCCCAAAGATGTCACAGGAATCTTTGATTTTCCTACAGGCCCTTAGGAATTTAATCCTTTCAGTACCTTGTCACACCAGATTTTCAAAAGAGGTCACTGAGAACACCTGGTTGCTGCTGCCTATTCTGCATGTGTCAGTTTCAGCTTTCCTGGCTAAATGTTATGTAAAGCTAAATGTTATACAAAACCTTAGATCTTGTTGTTTTTAAGCATAGGTGCTGTTGTTCATTGCTACCTTTAGAGTTTTCTTTTACTCTTAAATATGCAAACTGGAAGGAGGGCTGTTGGACATTTCTTTGGACACACAAATCCTGCCTTCTCAAGAATAGTTTATACAACAACAGCAAATTTATTCACAGCAAAAAGCCAGCACTAATGCAACAAACTAACTCAAACCAAATTCATACAATCACAAACATAAATGAAATATATAAAATGAATATCAAATAGAGCATGCATGTAAAACCTGTTAAGTCCTGTAACTGCTATATATGTAGGGAAAATTAGGAGTACAGGAACCTTTTCATGGACTCCCATTCCCACTGTGTTCATTGGGAAGGGAGAGAAACTGGCAGGGATCCCAGTTGCATCAAGAAAGAGAGACAGTTGTTTTAAAGAACCTCTTATTTATTGAACTTGAAAGCCAAAATGTAAAACCTTTCAAACATATAAGAATCTGATATTCAGCATACAAAATTGACTCATGTTTCTTAATTCAATACTTAAATATAGTGCACTGTAGAAGAAGAAGAAGAAGAGATTGGATTTATACCCCGCCCTTCACTACCCAAGGGTGTCTCAGAGCGGCTTACAAACTCCTTTCCCTTCCCCTCCCCACAACAGACACCCTGTGGGGTGGGTGGGGCTGAGAGAACTCTGACACAACCTGCTCTTTTTCAAGGACAGCTGTGCCAGAGCTTGCGACTGACCCAAGGTCACATCAGCAGGTGCAAGTGGAGGAGTGGGGAATCAAACCCGCTTCTCCCAGATTAGAGTCCGCACACTTAACCACTACACCAAACTGGCTCTATAAAGGATATCCTTGGTGCTCTGTCAAGACCCATAACAGAGGGTGGTTGGCCAGAATAACAAGGAACAAGAGTAAATTCAGACATTAGGTACCTTTCCCCATCTATAGGAGCTAATGTAACAGTCAGGTCTGTGCTGAGCATCTGATGTACTCCACAAAGCCCAGCTCCTTCCACACAGTGAGGCATGAAATTTGCCTGTAATTAAAACAATTTCTGTGAGGACAAAAAGCCCTGACTATCCTGGCATCTCTTCAAGTAACAATCTGTATGTTATCGGTGGTTCAGGATTACTCCGGGTAACCTCTCTGTGTCAAAGAAGAACCACGGAGACACATACCCCATACCTAAATTGTTGCATGCTCAAAAGGAATTGTTTTCAGGATTACTCTGGGTAGCCTCTCTGTGTCAAGGAAGAACCACGGAGACACATACCCCATATCTAGATGTTTAGACTGTTACTATGGCCTCTGGAAATGTAAACCATTCTTTTCTAGGACAGAGTGCATTGTCTCTGACAGTGCTTGTTTGGGAGCAGCTAACCACAAAGCTTTATGGGGGGAAATCAAAGAATTTCATACATACCGTAGCATTTAATACAAAATGAGTTTGCAAGGGACTGAGGCTCAGTTGAGACCCCAATTCCACAACAATATCATCTTTTCCCCCTCTGTTTGCTAGCCGCTACCCACAAAACCGAGCAATACGGAGATACAATCATCTTACTAGCCTAGAAGTAGTGATATTTCAAGAAGTCTTATAGTGCCTTAATTTTTAAGACAATAAATGTAACCAACTGTAGGTCATTTATGCATTTATTTCACCTAGAACTAGTAAATCAGTGGGCGTGATGAACTATGTTTTGTTTAAACACAATAGAGCCACTGTCATGAGTTTTATTCCCTTCATATCACTTCTTGGGGGACTACTAGGCCTGTCAGTTTAAAGGGTGCCCAACTGCCATTTTAGCATTGGTCAGGTATTCTTTCAAGCTTGATTCAAGGTTTGATGTCTAACCCACACCTGCAAAATGGGTAAAATTGATTCTGGGGAGGAATTTGGTTGCTCATTATGTATGTCATGTACATTGTTTTAATGCTTGGACCACACACCCTGCCTTGAATTCACGGATTGCTCAAGATCCAAGGGAAGGACCCTCAGAAGCTTAACCTGTCAGGCCTCCAGGCAAAATATGAAGGATTCATTTATTCCTTTCCCCTTTGCAGTGTGTGCAACTGACAGCAGCCAGCTCTTCTGTGCTCTTTGCCTTGACACTGTCAATTTTATCTTCTGCTATTATTTGCTCTCGTATTTGGGTTATGGCTCTATAAACTGCAGTGGCTGCACTGGTAGAAGCATTGAGTTTCCCCAACAGTCATATGTTGCAGTTTGAGTGGAGAAAAAATGCATTGTCTCCAAACAAGAATCATAAAGAAATAAAAATATCTGAATTTAGTGTAACAGATAACCAGCAACCCATGTATGTTCATTATAGGTTCCTGACGCAGTGTCTAGAGAGACCTTTTACATATAAACTCTGCAAAGAATGTGCATTTCTCAGTGTTGTTTAATTGTCATGACACAAGTTCAAAGCATGATGATAGTAACTTTGCAATTGCTGGTTGACTTGCATAATAGGTTCTTCCGTTGAATTATATTGGTACAGTGCCTGTGGCAAGATCAGTCATGGTGATTATTTGAAGTTCTCAAGTAAGGGTCTGTGGGTATGTTTTGTTTATGCTTGCCTCAATACAGTAGTTGAAACAGCATCTGTGATAATGGGGGTTCTTCAAGGGTGAGACAAGTGATGAGTCTCCCCTGTTTAACAGGTTGTTGTTGTTCAGTCGCAGTCAAGTCCGACTTTTCGTGACCCCATGGACCACATCATAAGAACATAAGAGACGCCAATGTTGGATCAGGCCAAAGGCCCATCCAGTCCAACACTCTGTGTCACACAGTGGCCAGAAATACCAGTGCCATCCGGAGGTCCACCAGTGGGGCCAGGACATTAGAAGCCCTCCCACTGTTGACCCCCCCTCCAGCACCAGGAAGACAGAGCATCACTTGCCCCAGAGCCCCATCTATACCTTGTGGCTGTTATGCTAATGAGTTCCTGCTGGGCGTGGCCAACTCAGGAGCCAGCCGGAACTCCGTTCCTGTGCGTTCCCGCCCAAAAATAGCCCTGGTTGTAAGGCATCTTATGTATTTGTGTTAATTGTCGGGACAGGATGGGTTGGGGAAACCTAAACACACGCCTTCCTAAATTTGGAGCATCAGGTTAATTTGGGGTGGCCTCTGTACAACCTCTGATTGTCAGTTCTACCCTTAGTTTCCAGATTTATCTCTTCTTCCATCGCACCTTCTTTATGTTGAAGCTTTTTTTCTTCCTATGAGTTTGACTGTCTCCAGGTGTTATGCTCCAGTGAATGTATTTGCCACTCAGAGCTTCATGTGTCAGTTGAAGCCAAAAGGAGGGCCCCACTCTAGCCATTGTTTAATTTCTTGCCAGCTTAGGATACTGAGGCTCTTCAGCCACTCACTTCCTCGTCGTATCTTTAAGTGAGAAGTGAAGAACTGGAGATGGGCTTAGAGATGTAAAATTTCTGAAAATTTTGAAGCTCGGAAAAAAACCCTTTTTTTCCAGAAAAAAACGGAAATTTTTGGAAAAATTGAAAAAATGCTACATTAGCATTTCTTTTGTCTTTTCTAGATTGAAAGTCATTCTGTTACTTTAGGAACATAAAATATGACTATGGACATTTTTACTTGGCATGAAATTATCACAACTAGTCATATTAAAAATATAGTGTATCCAAACAATTATTTCAAACAGAATACCCACCCACATCCAAAAACAAAACTGAAACTTTTTCATTTTCTTCTGACAATCGCACCTCCTAAAGGAAGAAATGCATCTTGTTCTTGCATTGGAGGGTTCAGTTTGTAACCTAGGACTTGCTTGTCCTCAGTGCACAGAAATTAGATCAATCTGATACCATATATATATATATTTTAGAAATGATTTGGAAAATATTTGAACACCTTGTCTTAAAATATTTTATACATCATGTTAAAATAAAACGTTCCATAATCATTTTTTTTCTTTTTTCAATTTTTTTGGGGGAAAAAGGCTTCAGGGGAAAAAATGGGGGGGGAAAGTTTCCCCCCTGAATTTTTCCGTTTTTTTTTCCAGGCCTTCACATCTCTAGGTGGGCTCAACATTATTTTTAGAGTTTGTATAAAACAAGATTGTCAAAATGTTTTTAAAAAGCAGATTTAAAAAACTAAGTGACTCAATGGAGGGGGAGAAGAAAAATGGTTAAAATAGCTGCTTGGGGTCAGAGAGTAAAGGTAGGAAATGCAGTCAGTTGGGAACTTCTGTCTAATAATCCTGTAATGTGCCTCTCTCACAACAGTGTCTCTAGTGTTTATTAATCTTGTCTCTGATTGCTGAATCAGGTAGAATGTTCACATTAAAATGTTGCATGCTCAAAAGGAATTGTTTTGCAGCTCTTCTACAACGTTGTGCAGTGAGGATGGTGAGTCTTGATTTGTATAGTTTATTGGGAGAATAAATTCTGAAGCAGTGTGATGTATGTTTTGCAGAGCAACAGTACTTTGAAGTAGAAAAACGCCTGGCTCAAAGTCAGGAGAGACTTGTAAATGAAACACAGGAATGTCAGAATCTCCGCCAGGAACTCAGCAAGCTTAGTAAGTATGGCATTGTGTTAAGTAGACAGCTAAATATTATGAATTGTGATTGGTTTGTGATGTTTTTAAATGTGTATGGAAAGATTAAGTTTTGCCAGTGAAAAATAAGTTTATTTGCCCCTTGGTTCTCCATGAGTTTTCATTCTGTGCTGAGAGGTGAATGTTGCTTGGATCCAGCAATCCACTGGTGTAAAGAGTGTGGATCTGAGTTGTGTTTCCCCTCCTTCCCAAATGGGAAAACTGATTCCTGGGGTTGAGAGACCCTTGAGGACTAGCAGCAGTGCAGGTCAGGAGGCTGCACAGTAGGATAGAAAATGAAATTTACCTTCCCCCTTCTGCAAGGGCTGCTGTGCTGATGTAGGAGAGAGGAGAGAGGATTTCACCCACTTCTCCTTCCTCACTGCAGTCCCTCGTGCCACATTGCATGTCGGGGGAAGATCCGTATCTATTAGCATCTCCCATGATGGATCCCGGGCTCCATCCCTGTGTGATTTAATCATTTAGATATGTTTTCTCAGGACTTTAAAACCTAGAGTAATAAAGCCAAGCTCTAAAACAGTGCTAAAGCCTGTAACAGGTGAACAGAGGTGCCTATTATCATGCACAGCTTCATCTGTGAAACCCTTTAGCACTGAAAGCTGTCTTTCTTTGGAAGTCAGTGACAAAATGCCTACCACTTCCAGAAGGCACTAAAAGCAAATTATCAAGGAGAATCTCATGATGGAAGGGAGCCTGCAGAGAATTTTGCATGCCCTCATTGTCTGGGCCCGGGATGGATTTGATAAATCAGGTAACTGGTGTTGGTCACAGTTATATGAAGATATCCTATGGGAATGAGCACATCTGGCCCAAGCATATTTCTGTTTGTGCTTTTAAGGGGGGGGGGGGAGAATAGCGTAACAATTGCCAACAGGCAGACTTATTTAAGTGCAAAAATAAAAAAATGTCCTTCAATTTTCCTCTTCAGATGACCAATTAAAATCATTGACTGAGAAAAACAAAGAACTGGAAATTGCTCAGGAGCAGAATGCAGCTACACAGGTACAAACCTCATCAGTTACATAAGGAGATGGAGAGCCAGCATGATGTAGTGGTTAGGAGTGGCGGACTCTAAACTGGAGAACCGGGTTTGAGTCCCCACTCCTCCACATGCAGCCAGCCGGGTGACCTTGGGTCAGTCACAGCTCTCTCAGAGTTCTTTCAGTCCTATCTACCTCACAGGGAGTCTGTTGTGGGGAGGGGAAGGGAAGGAGATTGTAAGCCGCTCTGAGACTCCCGAGTGAAGGGTGGGGTAGAAATCTAACTCGTCCTCCTCCTCTTCCATTTAGTTTTTAACAAAACTTGCCTTCTGTGCATGTAGGACTCTGTTTACCTCCCTGTCATCTTCGGTTGTAAATGCTGACAGGATTTTAAAATACAGGCTGAAGAGCAAACTATATATTTGCATTGAAGAGTAGTCAGCTGTGTCTGTTCACCTTCTTCTCTGCAGCTTTTTCTGTCCATGCATATGTATATTTAGAGGGTGGATTGGAGATAGCCGCCGTTTATTTTAGTATAGTTAGTATATTATTTTTAGTCTTCATCCTTTGTATGTAAACTGAAATTTAGGACATCTTGCTGACATTCTCAAATACTCAGATTAACAGACCCGTTAACTTCAAGCCTTTTCAAGGAAACAAAATCAGTGGGAATGGTGTGGTTGAAGTTGTTTGAATGTGAGCTGCTGCACTGGTGTCATCTTGTCTGACGCCTCTATGATTTATAACCCCTCAATCCGGGATATAGAGAACTGGTGAGGATGCCAAGAACCTTGGAGTAGGCAGGTTCCTGTTCAACTGTGTAATGATGTTTACCTGCTTGTATACCTTGAACGACCAGCAATACCAATTTGGACTTTTTCTGGCAGTGAACCATAATATATTTCTGAAACAGAAATATTCCAGATTAGAAGTATTTGGGACAGTAGGATTCTTGTTGTCATCCCACCCACCCCACAAAAAACAACAACAAACCAACCAATTTGGGGTCCATAACAGTTTTTTGTCTATGATTTAATTCATGCTTCCTAAACCAAGATGGATTGAGAGCAGTGTTCCCTCTAAACTGAGTTAGTCTGAGCTAGCTCACAGTTTTTTAGCCTCTGGCTCACACATTTTTGTCTTAGCTCAGGAAAGATGGCTCCAGTGCAAATTAATTTATGCAGTAGCCAAATCACCTGCTCACAACTTTAATGCCAGTAGCTCACAAAGTAGAATTTTTGCTCACAGGGCTCCACAGCTTAGAGGGAACATTGATTGAGAGCGCTTTAATACGGTATCCTGTGTTCTTAAAGCGTTACTTTCCCCCCCGTATTTTAAGGGTCAGCTAAACAGAGCAAAAGAAGAATTGGAAGCAGAGAAGAGAGATTTGGTCCGAACAAATGAAAGAAGAGCACAAGAACTGGAGCACTTAAATGGTAAAGGACTGAGACAACAAAAGCCTTTGCTGGTGGATGGTCTTGTATACTTGAAGGGCAGTCTTTCAGTGGCTCTTTTAAGAGGTCAGACGTACTGCAGAAATGGCGCAGCAGTTGAAGCTGTTATCATTTTGTTCTTGCTTGCAGGAACTAAACACATGGAGGGGCGTACTTAGGGCAGCATTGGCATCTGTATTCTGTGGACTACAGTATTAGATGGGCTGCTTGTACCACTGTGTGTTGTCTGGACCTTTTCCACTGCCTTTCCACCTCCCCGTTTCCAGTGATCCCCTTTCTATACCTTAGTGTACACTTGAAGCAGCCCCTGTGCAGTTACCTCGAGAGCATATCAGACTCCTATGGAAGTGCTGATGCTGCACATGGCTTTTCTCCTATGATGGTGGCAGCTGAAGGAAGTTCCACTTTTATCTTTGACATCTTGGAAGCCATTTGTACACCACGCAAGGAGGTGTTGGGTCATTCAAATGGCTCCCCTCCACAAGAGCTGGCCAGTTGTGAACCCATTTCTCATTTGTTTCGGGCAAGAAAAGTGGCTTCCCTTCCAGCTTGTGTTCTGCTGGAAAGGTCTACATTGAACTGTGATGAACTTTGTCAAAGCCATGTTTTCCTTGTGTTCTTGCTATAGAAGCTTCCACATTTGTTTGGTAATGCAGTGCTCCCAGGGGCTCAGATAACTGTAATGAATAAATAGGAGGCACATAAGAGGCCTGAACACCAAGCAATGCAGTCAAGAAGATTTTTGTTACAGGTACCAGTGAATCGGATCATGCCTATGAAATGTTATGATTTGGTTTCTTTATGCTGATGCACTGGGGAGTCTTAAGTCTCTTCTTATAGGAATTGCAAGTAGAACAATGAGCACCTGAAATATTACAGAAAATAATGCTTTTACAACTCGCTAGGTCTTGCTATGAATCAGTTTTAATGTCTACAGGAGTAAATCAAATTAAAAAACCCTTTATTAAACATTTGGTCTATAGTAGTAATTGTCACAAAGTAATTTATGTTAGTGTCTGGGTTTTCTGATGTTTTGCAGAGGAGGTTAGACGTCTGAATGAGAAACTTACAGAAATAAACACCGCGAAGGTAGAGCTACAGTTAAAGCTGGATGACCTTGAGACGTCAGCCTTTTCTGTAAAGGTGAGTCTGAAAAAGCATGTTGGCCAGATCTCTACTGGTTTCCTCTGTAAAGATAAGACATTACCCTTATGTATTTTATCTTGTGCAAAGTTATTGCAGTCTAGCCTAATTGATATCAGTGGGCTTGGGCAGGAGTAACTCTGCACAGAATTGCAGTTTGTTGGTTTGTTGTTTTTTAAACCATCAGTATTCTCTCAGAAGAGTTAACTAAATATTTCCTCTTATGATGTTGTCTTCTTATAACATATTTTAAACAGTATGGTTTATAACATGTAAGTAGTGGGCAGATGGTTAAAGAAGACTTAGAATAAATGCCCCTGGGGCTGCCATTCTTATAACTCCATGTGGAAGATGAAGTTTGCTTGTACATAATCTATGATTTTACTTCTAGTACCGTGAGCAAAGGTGGGATCAAGAAAAGGAATTGCTGCAGGATCAGAACACTTGGCTGAATACCGAACTAAAGGCAAAAACAGATGAACTCCTGACTCTTGCCCGGGAAAAAGGAAATGAAATTTTGGAACTTAAATGTAATTTAGAGAACAAGAAAGACGAGGTAAAACAGCAAATCAGTTTTCATGTCTCAAAGCGCCTGTTCATAAAAAAACATTTAATCAAGGTGACAGTATCTCTTCTTGTCAAGTTAGCAGGTGAAATATTTACTGTACTGGGAGATTTGCTCTCCGTCTCTCGTAATCCAGATCACTCCATGAATAGGTCCATGGATAAAAACAACCAGAGGGGTAGAAAAACAAATGTCCATTGTTATATATTAGTAAGATACTGAGAGTATCTGTTTATAAGAGAAGTCATGTTACTAATCAAAATGTGCACAAGTGGCTTATTTTTTAATTTTGTTTTCAGTCTGTACGTTTCTTTGCAACTTGTAGGGCCACAAAGCAGCTGCATCAAAAAAAATGCAATTCAATACAAAATTAAAACAGCAGCGAGAATAACCTAGAAGCATAGCGGATACTGTGTTCAGAGTGTATATTTTATTGCTGTACTATAGTGGATATTTTTTAATGGAGGGTAATAGTATAAGTGTCGAGGAGGAGTAGAGGCAGCAGAGCATGTGCCAGTCCAACTGCAAGTGAATGGCACAGGTCAAAAATGGGAAGCAGTGGGAGTGGTTAGGCAAGGGAACAGGGAAGACAAGAAGGAGGGGGGATGAAAAGGCCAGTGAGAGAGTGACCAAGGGAGAGTGAAGCAGGAACAGAAAAATGGGATTTCCTGGATTTGTCTTAACTATTCAATTTTTAAAAGCTCTTCAGTATTGCGTGCTCATTTAGAATTTAAATTTGTGTCTGTAGTAGCTAGGTGGTAATTCTTTTGGATGGATCATTTTTACCCTTAATCTTACCCTTCTGCAGTTCAAAATTTGGCATTATTTCATGTGTAACAGAGCAGTCAATTATTACATAGGTGGCTTCAAATCTAAATCCAGGTATGGGCATCTTGCTTATGTCCCTCATTTTCGTAGGTTTCCAGGTTGGAGGAGCAAGTCAGTGGATTAAAGCAATCCAATGAAAATCTACAGAAACACGTGGAAGACCTTTTAGCTAAGCTGAAGGAGGTAAATACAGCTTCCTGTGCTTTGGGTTCTGTGACAGCACTGTGTGTGTATGTGACCTAGCTTCTCATTCGTATCTTGTACCTTGTAGAGCTCAGCATAGTACTGCAGTCCTGAGTCTGGTAATTAGAGTGGCCTTTACTTTAATGAGCAGGAGTAGGGTCTTGGATCTGAATTCCTTTGGATATCTTAATTGGGCACATGGAGACATGTTTAGAGAAATGACGGGGAGGGTGGGGTGTAAATTTAATAAATCAATCGATCACATCTTACTGACAGCATCGCCATCCAGTTACTGCAATATCTGGGAAGTATATGGAAACATAATGGTGGAAATAAATAGACATCAGTTTTGAAATCTCCAAACCATCTTCAACCCTAAAAAGGAAAGGATCTTAGCCTCTGTCACCAGTTTGGTGTGATGGTTAGGAGTGCAGACTCTAATCTGGGAGAACCAGGTTTGAGTCCCCGCTTCTCCACATGCAGCTGCTGGTGTGACCTTCGGTCACTCGTCTTTCAGAGTTGTTCTCTCATGAGCAGTCCTCGATAGAGCTCTCTCAGCCCCACCTACCTCACAGGGTGCTGGTTGTGGGGAGGGGAAAGGAAAGGAGATTGTAAGCCACTCTGGGACTCCTTCAGGTAAGTGACGGGCCAAGGTATAAATGCAATCTCTTCCTCCTCCTCCTCCTCCTCCTCCTCCTCCTGTGATTGTCCCTAAAGGTTTTTTTTTTTAACCTCCTAATAGTTTATGTTAACTAATTTTTTTATTTGCCAGGCAAAGGAGCAGCAAGCTAGCATGGAAGAGAGATTCCACAATGAGCTAAATGCCCACATCAAGTTATCTAATTTATATAAGGTATGATTTTAGTAAGACCATCAACAGTTGATCTTCTATACTTTTATTGTATTGTTCCCTCAAATATTCTAATCCGAAAAATATGCCTCTTGGTCTCTAATATTCATTAAATGAGCAGTCATACTATTCTGCCATCTGTGATGCATCATCCACTGCAGCTGTGTACATAATATGAAACAGTATATTAATAATGAATAAGCTTTACAAACCTGCAACTACATTGCACCTTGTGATAAGTCTGGTTGAGCACATCACGCTGCACAGTGTGGTTTTGTGTATATAACTGCTTCTGTTGGTTTTGGGGGGTTTTGAACAGAGTTGTTAAAAGGAACTAGCACAGGAATGTAGGTGAGGCTTCTGCTAGGTGGGTTTGTTTTTTTCTGGCACATTGAAAACCTCCTTTCAGCTCCTCATTGTACTGCATGAACTCCTGCTTGTCTCTCCACTTCCTGAGGCTTAAAAACACCCCATTTTTGATTAAGTGATACCAAGTGACTCTGCTCCCCAGTGTTTTGGGGCTTTTTGCTTTCCTTCCTTTTACTTGTAGCAAATACTTATTGTCTAACAGTTCCGTCTTAATGTACATCATTCTCATTAGCACACTTTAATCCACTTCGTTTGGTGGTTCATGGCAGATCTTCAGGGGTTTCCTGGGAACAGAGACAGTGCTTATGTGAAGCCCGGATGCTAGCATCCATCACCAATTTTTTGTTCTTCTGCAAAAGTATATGCAAGGCAAAGAGCCTCTGTCTACCTTCCCTATTCGTTCTGCAAGCTATCAGTATTCTTGCAAGTAATAACTGAAGGGTTGCAGCAGCTCCTTAAGTATATTCCAGTAGCTTTGTAAACTAATGCTAAAGTTCTGACTCTTCTTGGTTAGTTTTCTATCTTGACTTTTCGTTATAAATGTTTTAAAGCAATTGAATAAAAACATTTGGTCTGACTCTTGTTTGTTTTCTGTGCTAAACTCTGTTTTAATGTGGTGGACAGATTTTACCTGTAAAGTCCAACAGCCTATGGGCTTTTTGGACAGAGCCTGAATAAAATATCTGCTGAAGTGATGGCCTTAATTAAAATTTGTTGCCTACAGGGGGCTGCTGATGACTTGGAGACAAAAAGTAATGAACTCACTCAAGCTGTAGATGAGCTGCACAAGCTTCTGAAAGAGGCGGGTGAAGGTGAGGAACATTCTGTTTTGGAATGTAGAGCCTTCCGTGTGTCCTGATGAATCAGCAGCAAATGCAGAATCTGAGGGGTATTAAACAGCAGTTATCTCATCAGATAATGTCTATTCCACATAAAGGATTTTTTAATTAAAAAATGGCCTCATTTCAGAGGAAGCCATGAGGTCAGGTGGAGTCTGCTATTCGAGAAGTTCAAGTTCAAAGCTCTTTTGGGTTTTGTGAACTATTTTCTCGTAGGGCTGCCAAGTCCCCCCGGGGGGCAGGTAAACCCCTGCTTTGGGGGCCCTATTTCCACCGCCACAGAATCAGGCCCCGGGGGCAACCCCACCTTGGTGTGCACGTCAGCCGGAGGGGACGTGATGGCACCGGGCATGCTGGGGGTGGGGCCACAGCCATCTGAGGGGAAAACTCTGTTTTCCCGCTCAAGATGCCGTCCGGGAGCCCCCCGCCGCAGAGCAAAACGGTCTTGGGAGCCCTATTTTGTCGTCATCTTTCAGAGCTCTTTGAGTCCTTCCTGGCCCTCTGTTGGTTCAAACTGTAGATTGCTTTCATGGATACAGCAACCATTCCCTTGGTGTTCCCTGAAATGTCTGCTGTGTTGTATTGCAGAAGTTATTCATTTTTTCTGACGATGTCTTTGGGAACTTAAAAATCTTGTCAACTTCCCCCCCCCCCCTCTTCCTATGACCATTAGCAAACAAAGCGACACAGGATCGGCTGGCTGAGGTCGAACAGCTGAATGCTGCCACAGAAAAAGAGCTGAAGGAAAAGATTAACAAGTTAGAGAGAGAGCTGGACAATGCCAATGATTTGGTTTCTGCCACCAAGCGTAAAGGTCTGTACCCCCCTAGAATAGACCTTAGAGAAACGTGGGCAATTTGGTATGGATTTGGAAACCTTTGTAGTTTGATCTGGTCACTGCAGTGCTTGTCATATTTTTTTTTAAGCAGTATCATGTTAAAGATTGTGGCTTGCTCTCTGTCTCTTCTCTAGGGGCCATCCTTTCAGAGGAGGAGTTGGCAACGATGTCTCCCACTGCTGCTGCAGTAGCTAAGGTGGTAAAGCCTGGCATGAAACTGACGGAGGTAGGAATTAAACTAGCTGGTAATGTACTACTTGTTAGTTGGTGTATCTCTGTGTGTGTTTGGCTGTAGTGGAGATGTAAAATTTCTGGAAATTTTGAAGGTCAGAAAAAAACCCGTTTTTTTCCAGAAAAAACAGAAATTTTCGGAAAAATTGAAAAAAATGCTACATTAGCATTTCTTTTGTCTTTTCTAGATTGAAAGTCATTCTGTTACTTTAGGAACATAAAATATGACTATGGACATTTTTACTTGGCATGAAATTATCACAACTAGCATATTAAAAATATAGTGTATCCAAACAATTATTACAAACAGAATACCCATCCACATGCAAAAACAAAACTGAAACTTTTTTATTTTCTTCTGACAATTGCACCTCCTAAAGGAAGAAATGCATCTTGTTCTTGCATTGGAGAGTTCAGTTTGTAACCTAGGACTTGCTTGTCCTCAGTGCACAGAAATTAGATCAATCTGATACCATACATATTTTTTTTTATTTTCTTTTTTCAATTTTTCAGAAAAAAACAAAAAGGCTTCAGGGAAAAAACAGACAACCCCCCCCGAATTTTTCTGGTTTTTTTCCGGGCCTTCACATCTCTAAGTGGAACTATCTACAGATTGAATGCTCTTCACAGATCACTTTGGATTACGTTCCCATGATTTTCTCATTTCAGTTATTGCTGGGGGTGGAAAGAGAAGAACCTTTAAGTCCCATGAAAACAAAACTCTGTATATAGTGTATGGCAGCAGTATATATAGAGAGAGCACTTATATCTGAATGACCTCCCCAGATTACTCTTTTGCATCCATTCATGTGAATGAATGTAGCTTTTGACTTGGGCTTTCAGTATTCATAACCTGGGTAAAGTATATGAAGATGGTGCCATTGTAATGGTTTCTCACGGAACAAAATTCGATTAGCTATACTTTTTATGTTTTCATTTTGCATAAGCTAGTTCTTTATGGCCATAATTGAGGAACTGTTTTATGGAGAAAGGAGGATATATTCAGGCATGAAATTGCAATAACACAGCTGTTGAATTTAGATGTTTTGGATTATTGGAAAGGAATGGCAAGGATTCTTATGTAAATTGCCCTCTTGTCACAAAGGAATATTTTATTTTTGCTGGAAGTCTCCACCCTTTCATTGCTTTATTCTGCCTGGACGCTGGCCAAAGCACGTGTTTAGAACTATGAACCTCTGCACTCTTACAGGGGTGTAAGTCCAAGCAAACATGACAGGACTTCAGTTTGAGGAAATTTGTTTTAACATTACGCTGTAGCTCACCATTCAGATACAACACTTGAGTGTTGTGCTCCCATACATCTGGTGGCTGCATTTGAATGAAGCACCCTCATGGGGAAGTTAACTTGGGGGGGGGCAGTTACACAGGCCCTGTCAGTTCTCTCAGAAATGTGTAATTTAGAAGATGGTAATTATACCTGTGCTGGACACCGAAAGCTAGATGAACAGGCAGCCACAAAACGTGCTAGTAGAGAAATGGGAGCCTACAGGTTTATTTTTGCTCTCTTTTTTTGATGCAGCTTTACAATGCCTATATAGAAGCACAAGATCAGCTGCTGCTGGAGAAGTTAGAGAATAAGAGGATTAACAAGTACCTGGATGAGATAGTGCAGGAGGTAGAAGCCAAAGCACCCATTCTGAAGCGTCAGCGCGAAGAATATGAACGTTCTCAAAAAGCAGTGGCGAGTCTTGCTGCTAAACTTGAACAAGCTATGAAGGTCAGTATAAAACTTCATAAAAGTTTGGATTCAGACTAAAATAGCCATCATAAATATATATACTGTAAGCGTTCCACTGGCAGGAGGAGGTCTCCGCCTGCCCCCCATGCCACAGCTCAGGGTTAGCATTGCTGGGCAACACCTGAGGACAGGCAATGCAGGTCAGGGGCTGCCGTTTGGAGGTGGGGGTCAGGCAAGCTTGCTCCTCCTCCTCCTCTCTTTTGTCAGTGTAGTATTGATAGAGTACAGCCCAATGTGATTAAGGAGGCACAGCGGTCATGTTAGCCTATAGCTGTGTATCGTCATCTTGGAATCAAATCTGTTATCGCTTTTTCCAGTTCAAGAACTGCATGAATGTTGTTGGTTTGCAGGAAATTCAACGTTTGCAAGACGATGCTGATAAAGCAAACAAACAAGCTTCTTTGCTTGAAAGGGAGAACCAGAGGCTCGACATCCAGGTCAAAGATCTTTCACAGCAGGTTAGTTCTTAAGACAGTTTGCAGCAGAACCCAAGAGTGTCTGCTGAGGAGTAAAGACCTCTGATAGCAGTGGGAGTTAACTTTTATTTAAAGAAGAAGAAGAAGAAGAGATTGGATTTATACCCCACCCTTCACTTGGAGTCTCAGAGCGGCTTACAAACTCCTTTCCCTTCCCCTCCCCACAACAGACACCCTGTGAGGTGGGTGGGGCTGAGAGAACTCTGCCACAAACTGCTCTTTTTCAAGGACAGCTGTGCCAGAGCTTGTGACTGACCCAAGGTCACATCAGCAGGGGCAAGTGGAGGAGTGGGGAATCAAACCCGGTTCTCCCAGATTAGAGTCCGCGCACTTAACCGGACTCTCTTCCACCAAACTGGCTGCATTTAGCTTTGCAGCCTTACAGTGCAGTCCTAAATAGAGTTCTATCTTTCTGACTTTTTGTGGACTTAGAAGGGTGCAACTGTGTTTAGGATTGCACTGTTAGCCTTCTGAACCTTCGCCCCAGTTTGAGCTCTGACACTGAGTTCTGGGACTGAGAAACAGCTAATTTGTCTCTCCTTCCTGAAAATTTCAGGTGTTCCACTAAGTAGCTCAGCTGTGTAAACAGAATTGGGATGTTCCCTTCAAAAAAATGGGATGCATCAAAGATAATTTGAGCACAATTAAGCACAAGCTCTGTTTAATGTTCAAATTTCACTAAAACCTGGTGCTTTAGTGAAATTTGAACATTCTTTCTGTGATAAGAAAGAAGCTGCAGTCTCAGACTAATGAAGGGCTTGGGTTTGGTTATTTTGGGGAAAGGTCTATGGCTCAGTGGCAGAGTATCTGCTTAGCATGCACAAAGTCCTAGGTACAATTCCTGGCGTCTCCAGTCAGTCAAGTAGTAGGTGATGTGAACAACCAGGGAGGGGCTGTGGCTCAGTGTTAAGGTGTCTGCTTGGCGTGCAGTCCCAGGTTCAATTCCCAATATCTCCAGTTAGAAAGGGTCAGGTAGTAGGTGATGTGAAAAAACTATACTTAAGATCCCGGAGAGCCCCCTGCCAGTCTGAGTAGACAATACTGACGTTGATGGGCCAAGTGGTCAGATTCACTATAAGGCAGCTTCATGTCACCCCAGTTCCTGAAGTGACCGAAATAATCTGTTTAATTTTTAAAAAGATAAGAGTGCTTTTAATGGAACTTGAAGAAGCTAGAGGCAATCACGTCATCCGTGATGAAGTGAGTTCTGCCGACATCACCAGCTCTTCAGAAGTGATAACCCAACACTTGGTCTCCTATCGAAACATCGAGGAACTCCAGCAGCAGAATCAGCGACTCTTGGTAGCTCTTCGGGAGCTGGGTGAAGCTAAGGAGAAAGAGGAGCAAGAAACAACTTCATCTAAGTACGCTTCTCTTGGCAATATGTTGTTAGACTGGGGGAAATGTAAAAGTGTGCCAAAAAAATAATAATCTGAAGACCAAAGCATAATGGCTTTGTGTCCTACAGATGGTCTGCTGGTGAAAGTGGGGAAAGTGGTGATCTCATCCAATTCACCTTCTCACTGCAGCCCCCAATATGGCTTTGTGTCTGCAGTACTGTTCAGAGGTCACAGGGAGCTGCTGGGGAAGACCAAGAAGGATCTGCTTTAACCAGCAGAACATCTAGGATACAGTTCTCTGTCTTGGAGCACCCAGGCGTTTCTGTGGGTAGGAGTGCAACTGTCTCTCTTCCTCCTTCCCAAACACTTGGGTTGCAGAAGGAGAGAGGTGGCAAAAAGAATAATAATAATACTTTCAATTTATTAATCGCTTTCCCCAGTGGGCTCAAAGCGATGTACAGTTACACATTAGACAGGGGACTAACAATGTTCAAAGGGGATAGGGAGGACAACATATATTCATTTTTAATTGCACATGCTGTCACTGCACGGTGGAAACATCTTCTGGCTTGGCTCAGTCATTTTCTGAACGGCTGCTTGTCAACCAGGCTTCAGGACCCGTATGTCACATCGCCACACTGCCACCGCCTGGCCGGAGACATCCACTGCAGGGATTTTTGTAGCCGAGAAGTTCTTTCGCCTTTTTCCGACCTCAACCAGGAAGTCCCAACCGTCTAATAACACCCTCCCACAAGGGAGATTGGTGTGCCCACCCTCTCTAAGGAGTGGTTCCCATTTTATCTACTCGCCGAAGCTTTCGAATCGCTGGGTGGACGATGAGCTGGGGACAACAGGCTGGCCGCTCACACCAGCGCGGGGCTCGAACTAACACAGTTCGGATGCTAAGACAGTGGGATATACCCACTGTGCCACCGCTTTCACAAGTGGAACTCCCTTCTATCCACAGAAGTGCTCTGGTGGATCCAAACCATAAACTATGATTTTTCTCTCCTGTATACATGTCTGACTATTTTGGCACTCCACACTGAGTTTTTAAATGAATGCTATGGTTTTTGCCAAGGCAGTAAAAGTTGTTAATGAATTTTGCATTAGCATTAATTAACCTTTATTGTCTCAGTGCTGGCTCCTTGTTCCTCTTGCCATTTGCTTTACTCTTAACAGACTTTCATTCCGATTCCCTCATTGCCCCTATGTATCTAGTTTGCACCAAAATTCAGTAAATTGGAGGGAATCTGGAAAGTCCTGCTCATGGTTAATAACATGAAGGGGTTTCTCATTTATTTGCTAAAATACTCTTGGTGTTGGTAGACATTTTCCAGCAGTTCTATATCACTCCTGAAGTCCCGTTAACATTGTATGCAATAGGGGATAAAAGCATATCCTCACGCACACACCATTGCTTTCAGGCGTCATCTCCTAGTTCAGCTTATGTCCGTTTGGCCCATATAGTTTGTCAAAAACCAAGAAAAAAAAAGGGGGGGGTACTCAACCCAAAATATGGCTGTGGTATATGAGGGTCAAGCTAACAAAATAAGTTATTACAAAAATACAAATATTTATTATGGTGTACTCAGTAAAAAATAAAGTAGGTCAAAAGAAATGATCTAAATGTCAGACTCTTAAAACTTTTTACACACAGAGCTGATAGTGTTACATATACAATTGATGGGTATATCTTATGACCAGTAGACCATACACGTTTCAGCCCCTTAGGGCCTTCCTCAATGGTCCGTATTACTATTATAAAACAACACACATCCAGAAACAAATATATGAAAAAAGATTTTCTTTAGAGCCAGGTGTTGCTTTCTCATGTGATGGGCAATTGCTAAAAGTTTACACAGTAGGCCATGGGTAATTTCTCATGGTAACTGCGCATGCTCTCCAAATTGTTCTGGTAACAAATATCCAATGTGTCTGGATGTGTGCCTCTTCCATCAAAGTTGGTAATCAACTTCAGATTCTGTTTTCTGTCCGCAACAGGATTTCTGAGCTGCAAAGTCAACTTGGTGAAGCTATCAATGAGCTAGAAAAGTTGCGTGAGTCCCGGCAGCACCAGATGCAGCTTGTGGACTCGATAGTTCGCCAGCGTGACATGTATCGCATCTTGTTGGCACAGACCACTGGGGTTGCCATTCCACTGCAAGGTAGGGCCTTATATCAGTAAAATCTACTGAATTGTGTGAAAGGCTCTTGATGCACTGGTCACATGCAGTGAGAAGCAGACTGGGTAGAAGAGGCCAATTTTTCTGTAAAAGCGCTGTTTCTGTAAGCATGCCTGTTCATCCTGTGGTGTAATAGAGAACAGTCGAGAGCTGGAGGGAAGGGGGGAGGAACTCCCCAACTCTTGCTATTAGCATTTTAAAGGGGGGGGGGATATGACCTTTAAAGAACACATTTTCTTCTTTAAAATGCTAATAACAAAGCCCAGTTTCAGGCAGCAAAATGAAATGGAGGTTGTAGGGTTCACCCTGCCCCCTTTTCTGCATGGCCTAGAGGCAAATTGTTTTTGTAGAAGCCTGTCTGTGTTGGCCACATGTAGGGGGAAAGAATAGCTTAGTTTAGGTAGCAAGCTCATTTTGAGCCCTCATACAAAACACATTTTTAGAGGAGAAATACAGCTGGAGATTGATAATTGGGAGTTGATCAGCAATTTGATATTGTTCATTTTTGCCTTATCGTTCTCTGGTCAAGATTTAGAGTAGGAACGCTTCAGTTGTAATGTCAGACTGACAGTACGTTACTGGTAGCAGGTTCTACAATTCTAAATAACTGTCACTGTGCACATGAGTGAACCAGAAAAGACATGCATTTATGAAAATGTGTCCAGTTTTTATGATGTACTTAATTGCTGGGTATGTGCTTTGGTCATAGAATTTGGGGCTACTTGGGCAGCCCCTGAAAATGTCACTGCAAGAAGTTCTTTGTTACTGAGATGAGACATTTGATTTCTTCTCCATTGGTTGAAAAATGTTGCTTTTTAAAATGTTTAGCACCAGGCTTCTTGCCAGAAGAAGCATCTTTGACCTCGACTCCCAGGCGCCTGTCAGGTGCACCTCAGGCCATGTCAACTCCAGCTGTTGTACCGGTGACAGAATCAACTGAAGCAGTGGAGGCAAAGGCAGCCCTTAAACAGGTACCTAATGGTCTTTTTCCGGGGGCCTCTGTACAGGAATGCTTTCTGCTTAGGGCTTTATTGACCGTAATTCATGCTCATGTACATTTGACACACTCTCCAGTTGCAGGAAATTTTTGAGACCTACAAGAAAGAGAAGGCCGAGAATGACAAACTACTGAATGAGCAAAACGAGAAGCTCCAAGAACAGGTTACGGACTTGAGGTCACAGAATACAAAGATCTCTACGCAACTTGAGTTTGCTTCGAAGCGGTATGGCAATATTTATGAGCACTACTAAAATGCTTCTATGCAATTAATCTGGTCTGTTTTTCTGGTGTTGATGGAACTGTGAGACCCACATAGGGATGAGCATGAACAGATAAATGAACTGCGGCTCATGCATGAACCACACTGGTTCGTGGTTTGCATACCAGGAGTTCGGGAGAACGTGTCTCCCATGATCCGCCACACGAACCTCCTTTTTTTTACTGGAGGTTCGTGGTTCCTGCAGGCTTCGAAGGCATTTAAATTCCTTCAGGGCTCATTTCCGGGTGGGGCCGTGGCTCAAGTGACACCCCCAACCAGAAGTCAGTTTCAAAGGCATTGCAGAGCTCACTTCTGGGTGGGGATGCAACCCCATGAACTTCCCACAGCACGAACCGGTTCATGCAGTGGAGAAGTTCGTGGAAGTTCATGGTTCATGAAAACCACAAACCTCCATTTTTCCCCCGGCTCATGCCCAGCCCATGACCCACAGTTTGTGATACAGACCTCTTGTAACATTCTGGCAAAGACAATATGCATGACCAGTGCAGATAGAAGACTGCCTGGCCTCTCCTATCTGTGTGTGGAAATGGGAGTGCCTCATAGGCATTTATTAGTGCTGCTCCTCCTCCTCCCATTGTGTGCCATGTGGTTAGGTGTTGTAGTAAAATGGTGGGTTTATATTCATATATTGATTATGGGGAGGGGTTGTGGCTCAGTGGTAGAGCATCTGCTTGGCATGCAGAAGGTCCCAGATTCAGTCCTTGGCATCTCCAGTTGAAGGGAATCAGGAGGAGGAGGAGGAGATTGGATTTATACCCCGCCCTTCACTTGGAGTCTCAGAGTGGCTTACAAACTCCTTTCCCTTCCCCTCCCCACAACAGACACCCTGTGAGGTGGGTAGGGCTGAAAGAACTCTGACACAAACTGCTCTTTTTCAAGGACAGCTGTGCCAGAGCTTGTGACTGACCCAAGGTCACATCAGTAGGTGCAAGTGGAGGAGTGGGGAATCAAACCCAGTTCTCCCAGATTAGAGTCCGCGCACTTAACCACTACACCAAACTGGCTCTCAAGGTGAGACTCTGGAGAGCAGCTGTCAGTCTGAGTAGACAGTTGACCTTGATGGACCATTGGTCTGATTCAGTATAAGGCAGCCTCATGTGTGAGTATAATTTGCTAGCTTCCACTGTCTTATTGGTTTCTATTTGAAATAAACTGTAGTAAGTTGCATTGTGAACTTGAAGCTGAGAAATATCTTTAAACGCTTTTTAAATTTCTAAATTGTGTCAATGTTTGAAATGTGTTTATATTCGCTGTCTTGGGGCCCTTGAACTGCATGGAGAGGATGCCTATCTATTGGATCCCCCTTGTCCATATGTTTGTTCACCCCCTCAAAGAACACTAACAGAGTAACAACTTACTCTCCGGTTTAAAGTATCACTAAAACGATATTCAGAATAAATAATGTTAGAATTGTTCTCTTTAATTTTTTTTCAATTTTATCTGTAAAGTTATGAGATGCTGCAGGATAATGTTGAGGGATATCGTCGAGAGATAACATCACTGCATGAGAGGATCCAGAAGCTTACAGCAACAACTCAGAAACAGGAACAGATAATCAATACCATGACTCAAGACCTGAGAGGAGCCAATGAAAAGTTAGCTATGGCTGAGGTAATTAGTACAGTGTTCTATGCTTTTTCTTACTACAAGTTATTTTATAACATTTCAGTGTTCATCATCATGGCCCCTGTGCAGTCCCACATTGGGGATTGTGTATGCGCAGGCCATCTGCAGAAACGGTTACCAAAGCTTTCTAGTAGACTAGGAGCTCCCCTCCTCCCTCTGGTGCTTTCCTGCCAAAATGTTCACATGATCAGGAAGAGGGACGCTACTCCCTCAGTTCTCTTTTTGTCGCCACAGAGAGAGGATCTCCACTGCTGTTCTTTTTTCCCTTTCACCTCATTCTTGAGGCTGAGGGGACTTCTTTCTCTCAAAAGTTTTCCTTTTGTCATCAATACTCATTCTATTGAAGAATAAACTTCATTCAAAGAAGAAATGTTTCTGGATTTCCACTGTGTCACTGTGGCTCAAAAAGGTTCTCCTCCGGATTGGGCCAACTGTTGCTTTAGAATGGTGCTGTTAAACAGCCATTCTCTGTGCCTTAACTGCCTAGGGGTGGGGTGTCAACCCTGTGGCCCGTGGGCTGGAACCAGCCCACCCAGGCCTTTAATTCAGCCTGGGAGTGGGAGGCTCTTCTCTGTGTCCTCCCCTGCCCATCCTCGCTATTCTCAGCTTGAGTTGTGTGGGAGTATGAAGAGCCAAGGGCGGGGCTACCTCTGAGAGCAGGAAGTAGAGGGTGGGGCTGCCACTGAGCAGAGAGCTCGGGGCAGGGCCGCCTGAGAGCAGGAAGCAGAGGGCAGGGCTGCCACTGAGCAGAGAGCTCGAGGCAGGGCCGCCTGAGAGCAGGAAGCAGAGGGCAGGGCTGCCAAATTCCCAGCCACTGCTCCAAGCCTCCGTAGTCCTCGTCACAGGTAGGATTTGGGGGGCGGGGTACTTCTACTGTGATCCTTGTGTTGCTTTTTTATTTTAAAACTGGCTGCAAAATCTCATAATCCCCCCCCCCCACCACCTTTCCATTTTAGGCAGGCACGTTTTCAGGATGTGGAGGGGGAAGGTTTGTGACCAGCCAGGGTTAAAATGTAGAGTTCTGCAAACTCAAGGGACTCCAGTTTTGCAGAGAAATATCAGTTTTAACACACACCCTCCCTCCTAATGTGGAACTCCAGTGGAATAATAGCAGAACAAGTGCTGAAGGGGACACCCAAAATTATTATCTCAAACCACCCTGTAAAAAAAACCCTGAGACCCTGGAGAGCCACTGCCACTCTGAGTAGACATTGGGGGGGGGGAGAGAGGCTTGTAAGGCTCTGCTGTTTCATGTTCTCCCCCTGGGTCTTAGGCTCAGACCATTTATATTTCTTGGGGGGGGGGAGGTTTGGGACTAACCACAGTTAAAATAGAATTCAACAAACTCAAGGAACTTCAGTTTTGCAGAGAAATATTAGCCCCTAAAGTGGGGCTGCAGTGGAATAGCTGCTATAATATCTTTAACTGTGTTTTTCTGTGTCCTTTATAAAGTTTACATCTCTGCTACCTGGCATTACATTTTATGATACACATGGCCCGGCCCAACAGAGTCCAATTTATGTCAGATCCAGCCCTCATAAGAAATGAGTTTGACACCCCGGGCCTAGGGGTTCACACAACAGAGCTGCCTGCTCTTTCCGTCACCATATCCCCTGAAAGCATGATTTGATAGAGCTGAAGGACTCAGAAGAACTTTGGCTGCACACCAGCCTGAATAGAGACACCTTCCCCCTCCCTGGCAAGGTGTGGTGTGAGACAGCCTCAGATTTGCTGGCTCTTCTCAAAGGCTTTGGCTGTGACCCAGCCTGAATGAAGGCACATTCCCCCTCCTTGGCTTTGTCTGCACTGACGGGAGAAATCTGGAGGTGTTGCCTGATAGAGCCTCTATACTGAGAGAACTGAGGGATTAGAGCCTCTCCACCTAGCAGGAAAGTGCGAGAGGGAGGAGGGATGCTCCTAGTCTACTGAGGCGGCATGACCCTGAAATTTGCATTTTATGAACTGCAGCCATGATCTTCATCTCATCTGTTTGAGTCCTAAGATTGGGAGGAGTGTTAGGGCACCCTGAGCTTCATGGAGTAGAGTAAAATTGTAAGGAAGTAAAAGGTAACATGAAATTATTGAGAGGAGAATCAGTCTTTTTTCCCTTCAAAAATTTGGACAATGATGCATTTTTGTTTGTAGGAAAATGTGAGCACAGCGAAGCCCAAACAATCTAATCTGTCATTTCTGTCTATCAGTTCAGTTGACCGAAAATGAGTGTGACTTGAGACCTGGTTCACACTTGCCGGGGAATTAGGTGGTAGAATGGGCTGACACTTCAGACTGCAAGTGGAGGATCATCCTCTGTGTTAACAGCTCCCCATAAATAATAGATCCGCACACTGAACAAAGGATAGGACTGATCTCCCCCTGACAGGTTTTTATTTGTGTGGAAGTTTTATAAGAAGGAATGTTCAAAGCTGGAATCCACCACCTGCAGTGGCTCAGACGAGTGCTTCCATCCATTCTACCATGTCATGTCAGGGCTTTGTTACCTCATTCTTCCAGCATTTGTGATCTGGGCCTTAAATTTCAGACTGAATTTACTTAGATGTCAATACTGAATTTTCTCCATATTGAGCTAGTGAAAAATCAAATGTAATCTTCCCAAGGTGAGAGCAGAAAATTTGAAAAAAGAAAAAGACATCTTGAAAATGGCTGAGGTTCGTCTGACTCAGCAAAAGGAAACTTTGGCAGCAGAGAAGAGAGGACAAAATCTGCTGCTCACTAACCTGCAGTCTATTCAGGTGTGTTCAGTTAACTCTTCCCCTTTCCCCAGGGTCTTTTTTCCTTCTTGGTATCAGTAATTAAGTAATCAGTAATTGTTCTGCAACCAGTTCATTTCCCCTGTATCCGTAATACTTGTGTTTACTATAAGATTTGGCCGCAATATGTGGGAGCTCAATGACTTTGAGCATATCTTGTGCCAGGAATGTGCCATATAAAAATGTCTTTTTCTTTAGGTGATCTTGGAAAGGTCTGACACAGAAATGAAACAAAGGTTCAATAACCAACTAGAGAAAGCAGAGCGTGAAATTGCCCAGCTGAAGAAAAAACTGGAGAACGAGATGGAGCAAAGGCATGCGCTGTCTAAAAATCAAGATGTGAGTAGTAGGCATAAAAAAGGAACATGCCAGTCTATGGGATTAATTACCTTGGAGCAGAGGCTTTGGATTTTGGTTTTTTAAATTTGCACTTTCTGGGGTTGGATTCATTTTTGGTTGGGTTAGTGAAATCTTAACATGCTCCCACCACTCGGTTGGATAAGAGGAAGGAAAGGGGAATCCATTCTAGTGTGGGCCAGGATGTGGAAGCTGATGGCAAGCAGTTACTTCGTCGAAGCATGGGGGCAGCTTTGATGCAGAAAGGAGCGGCTCCCAATGGGGTGGGGAGACAGAAAAGACATTCACTTGGGGTTGAAGAAACCAGGAACAGCTCCATCATTGTTGCGAGAATAGTGGCAAGTAGAGGAATCTCGAGTATGCAAGATTAGAATAGCCGGGAGAAGGATTTGGCATTCCGAAACAGAAGCAGGAGGGCTTGTAGGCATTCTTACTGTATGAAGTTCAACTTTCCTGTCTGGTTCGGTGGAATAAAAGCAGACCCACACCTTTTTATTTATTTATTTATTACATTTTTACCCCACCCTCCCCAAAGGCTCAGGGCGGCTAACAAGATGGCAAGAATGCCAACCTTTAAACAGATAAAAACAGGATAAAACAATATCCTTGGCACATGGGGCTCCATATCAGCTGAACTGCAGGCTAGACTGGCTTTCTTTTATATCTTTTGCACCAGTATTGAGCCTTCCGAACGGTGCTTGTTATCAGCACGGTGCTCCTAAGGTTGGGGCTGTGTCTTATAATTCCAAAGACAGGGAGTGGTTGGGTTTCAGCCACTGACGGGCAGCGAGATATGTCAGTCCTTTTTATTTGGTGTCCTTGGGTTGCATGTGAGTTGGTAGTCAAAACGGGCAGATTTTGGAAGTGCTCTTGTGTGGCTCAGGTGAGTTATTGAGAGAGGCGGCCAATATGACTTTATTGAGAGAGGTGGCTTAAGGTTTCAAGTGAGAGTCCTACTCCAAAGCCGCCCACGTGGTTCTGGTGTGCTCTGCTTTGAGGCTCTCTGGCTTGTGAAGTAAGGCATGCATGATTCACTTTCAGATCCATTTGTTGGATGGCAAAAGACAGCTTGAGACAGAAACGAATCTTCATGTTAACACAAAAGAACTGCTGAAGAATGCCCAAAAAGAGATTGCGACCTTGAAACAGCAGCTTCACAATACAGAGGCTCAGCTAGCTTCCCAGTCATCACAGCGAGCTCCTGGGCAAGGTAAGAGGGCATAAATTAACACCTGCGAATTTGAGCCTGGCACTCCTCATCAGCTTGGACTCAGGATAGGCAAATGCAGGATGGCAACCGAAGTAGTGGTGTTTCCTAAAATATAACCTTTATTCTCTAGAAGGAGATACACAGAATATCAAATAGTACAAAAGTCATTAAATTTTACTGTATTGAAATGTACTTTAGGGGATCATAGGGTATACTGAATTTGAAGAAGTCAGCTTTGAAGGAGCGTGAAGGTAGAACTAAAATTAAGGACTGGATCCTATGGTCTGTTTCTGCATGTACAAGGACACTGCTGGAGGGAGTCACCAAATCCGCCCTCCCATGGCAAATCCCAGCATTATGTCCCTTGGGAGGTGTCCCTTGAATCTTAGGGGTGCAAGGGGGGGCTACAGTGGAAGGGGAAGAAAGTTCTGTTCCGGGAGTGAACTGTAGGATCCAGCCTTAAATAAAATTAATCAGTTTTATTACATAAATGGCAGCATTCAAGTCCTGTGTTCAGAACTGGCTTCTTCAAATTCAGTATGCCTGATGATATCTTAAATGCATTTCAATGCAGTAAGTTTTAATGAATTTTGTGTTACTTTCCTCCAGCATACGTCCATCTGTTGGGTGTCCTTTGATAAGCTTAGCTAAAAGAATTGAACATCATGTACAGTCCTTTCTTGGGTTTAATATTAATCAGGCAGAAAACACTAGGAGTTCCTAGGAGCCAGGAAAAACCATAACACCTTTTTTGTAACAGACGACAGGACAACTGTTGCATTCAGAGCCACGTTGCCATAGCATTCTTGAGCTCCTCTGGAGGCACTGCCATTTCTTTTCCTTTGAAAGTTATTAATACGTGGATTGTTTTATTTGAGGCAAGGAATCACAAAACTGCTTATGGGTGCATGGAATCAGAAGAAGCAACAGTAGCATCATATTCTGTGAAGGCTTCTGGTTTTGATGGTTTTTAACTCTCTTAGGCCAGCCTAGTACAAGTGAGGTCGTGGATGATCTTACAAGTCGATTGAGACAGTCGGAGGAGCAGGTTAATGATCTGAGAGAGAGGCTGAAGACAGCCACAAATAACGTGGAGCAGTACCGAGCAATGGTGGTGAGCCTCGAGGAATCACTTAACAAAGAAAAGGAGGTAATATGCTGTCTAAGTATAACTTTGATTTTTACTGTATCTGCAGCCCTGCATTGTGCCAGGGGCGCTTTCCAGTTGAGACCTGCAGCATAGTTGAATTGTTAGATTCGAGTGGCATTAAGTAATTAGCTCTGTACATAAAGTCAGTGGTACTCAACTGCATTATGGTTGGGATGCAGTAATTTGTCTGCGGAAGGGAGTGTTGGTTGTGGCTTTTTTCATGTTCCCCTCTCCCCAAAGCTGTTTTTGATGCCAGAAAAGTCTATTCTTGGGGGCCATAGGACCTGTGTGAATTAATAGCCTTTTGGGCTGTGGGGAGGGAGTGAAATTCTCCTCTTCAGCCTCTTTCATCAGTTGAAGAAACAAAGCATGGCTGTTAATCTACAAACAGGTCCCACAATCACAGGAATAAACTTTTCTGGGGTTGGAAATGGCTGCTGAGCAGAAGAGAATGTGGGGAAAAATCTGTGATCCTTGTGTTTGCAGATCATGGGATCCCTGGCTTCCAAAGTAAGTTAAGACTGAGCTTGTTGATTCAGCAATAACCCATGGACTTGTAATCATTACAATACAAGCAACTGTGCAAGCTGCCGGTTTCCCCAACCGAGGACCAGTGGGTGAACTGCCAGGCACGCTGTTGGCCCCAAACTGTCCCAAAGACTGGTTTTATTCTTTTGACTAAGCAAAGTTCACAAGCTACCAATTTGTCCTCCTCTCATTTACATCCAAGGGAGCCCAAACAGTACTTTAGTTTTATTTGTCTACATTTAGGGGGGTCGAGTATGACAAAGGTTGAACCGTTCGGCCTAACTTTCAGAATTCAGTCCCCCTTTCTACAATGAACAAAACCAGGAAACATGTCTCTTGTGAATACTCTGTTACCTACATTTAAAACTGAGTTTTGTTTTGTAGGTGACGGAGGAAGTTCGTGCAACTGTTGAAGCCCGCCTGAAGGACTCTTCAGAGTATCAGTCCCAGCTAGAAAAGAAGTTAATGGAGGCAGAAAAGGAAAAACAAGAGCTTCAGGATGAGAAGCGGAAAGCTGTCGAGAGCCTGGAGCTACAGGTATAACGGCATCATCTTTATCTGTTCATTTTTGGCATTCTGTAGCTAGGAAAATTACATGTCCAGGATTGAAAAGTTTGCTCCAACTGTATTCAGGGACTTTGCCTAATACATCCCTGTGCAGTCTTGTAGCTTTAGTTTGCTTGTCGCTTAGTTTCAAAAACTTGTGTGGCATGAAGGGGAGCTGCATATTTGAAAAACACCTGCCCAGAGCCCCTTTGTGCATGCACACAACTGGAGTTTCATGGCTCCTTGGTTCCTGACCTCTAGAATTTTATGCTTGCCATTCAGCGTCTAGTAGTCCAGTACCTACAATGCACAAAATAATTATTTTGCAGAACTTGAATCATGAACCACTTGAAATTAAGAAGGTATTCGATGCATTTCGTGATTTGTGTTAATAGGACAGAGAAAATGCAGGAGATCATAAGGCTAGTTTTTGCTCAAATATGTCAGGTTATTTTCTTTATCCACATTTATAAGCAGTGTCTGTGAAACTTGTGTTTATTAATCCAAATAATAAAGGCTGTAAAGGCAGGATTCACACAAAAATGTTACGTTGCAGTAGCACTGGTGATTTTGCTTATCACTTGCAACCTCACCTCTTCCAGTTTGCACATGGCAAAGCAGTCCAATCATTAGCATCATAAAAGTTTATGGAATTTTCGGAAGTCTCTTGTCAGTGTCTGGCAGCTGCAGTTTCAGTGAAATGAAAAACATAACTTGTGCTATAAAACTGCATATTTTAAGACTGTTGGTGGACTGAAAGAACTGAAATGCAGCAAGCCAGGGCTTTGCGCCAAGTCTAATCTAAGATGCATTTTCTCCTAAATTAAAAGTTGCGTGCCTTCCAACTCTTAATTTTGAAACCTGATGGTCTAAAAAACAAAGCAAAAAAACACCCGTGTACCCACAAACTCTCAATGTGTGATGTTTCTGATGCAGCTTTCTGAGCTGAAGAAAACCCTCTCCAGTCTGAAAACAGAAGTTCAAGAATCGATTCAGAGAGCAAACACAGCTCTTGCTAATGAGCAGCAAGCCAAACGAGACTGTCAAGAACAAGTAAGTTTGGGTATCTAATCGTGAACAAACTGATCTTTTAAAAAAAAACACAGCTAGATAAATATGTTATTGTCTCTGCACTTTGCTAGAGAATTTAAATTTAGATTTTTATGGTGGGGGGTTAGTTTCAAAAAAACTATGCATCAATTTATCACGTATCTGGGGATCAAAATGAGAGGTTTAACATATGTACATTTATCAGAAATCTTGTTAGGAAGGTACTTTGTGGCAGCTCTTTTAATATATTCTTTGACTACTTTGTCACTGATACCCATGAGAGATCCATGTGTGCTGTGGATGCTGGGTATTGGATTAGACGGGGTCTCTGTGCAGTTTACTTAGGAAACTTTTGCATGTATTTTTTCCTTTGTATTCTCTTGCAAAAAAAAAATGACAATCACATAACTTTCTTCTGTCTAAAAAACCAAACAAACTTAGATTTTAGCGGAATTGCCAAGATGCTGTTATGGAAAAGGTTCCCCCCTCCCCCATGCTTTGACACTGTACTCGTCAAAGAGGTGAAGTCTATAACTGTAGAGACAGCACTAGGAAGAAATGAAGCTACTATTTGGACTCAGGCTACTCCTTTCAGTATTGCCCAGTTTACCCTCCTTACTGCAGTCTCCCAACTACAGTCTTTTTGCCCTGATCCCCAGTGTCACCTGTCTGGGGGTTCAAGGGGACCCTTCCTTCCTTTCCCGCCAGCAGAAAATGGTTGGATACAACCCATGGAGTCTCTTAACAGTTAAGAGATGATTACTGATGGTTTCTTACAGGCCAAGATAGCTGCAGAAGCTCAAAACAAGTATGAGCGGGAGCTGATGCTTCATGCTTCTGATGTTGAAGCCCTACAGGCCGCCAAAGATCATGTGGCTAAGAATTCTGCCGTAAAGCAACAACTGGAGGAAGCAGCCCAAAAAGCAGAATCTGCATTGCGAGAGAACAAAGCCTCATGGGAGGAGCGAGAGAGGATGTTAAAGGTACATCTTTTGGCCAGATCCCAGTGGACCCCTTTGAAGCTTTAATAGAGGTCTGGAACCTTTCTTCAGGGTCAAGTTCTAGGGGTGACCCTGTTCCTTTTCTATACAGGATGAAACCTCCAAGCTTGCATCTCGCTGTGAAGACTTAGAGAAACAAAACCGACTGCTGCATGAGCAGCTAGAAAGCCTGAGTGGCAAGATGATGGCGTTAGTGAAGGAAGGGGCACCGAGCGCATTAAACGTCTCTTTCAGCGAAGAAGGCAAATCACAGGAACAAATCGTGGAGATTCTTAGGTGAGAGCTGTGCCAAGTCACACCTGACGGGAACTGATCTGGATCAGTATTTATTTATACATACATACATACCTTGGATTTATGACTCGCCCAGTCCCTGAATACATAGGGCTCTGAGCGATTTACATCAATAGAAGAATACATAAATACATCATAATTACTAGTTAAAATATAATATTACAGACTTAAAATTAATCCGCAGATGAGGTTAATAATTAACCTTTAACCTGACTGTGTTGCTGCCTTGCAAGCGGGGGGGGGGGGGGAAAGGGGGAAAGGGGG
>NW_015168659.1:299605-371715 GCF_001447785.1 Gekko japonicus | reverse complement strand
CTGGGGCGATGGGGGGGGGGGGGGGGGGGGGGGTAGAAAGGGGGAAAGAGGAGGGTGCCAGCCATGTTATTGCCTGTCGCTGCCCTCAACCAAAAGGCCCTGCGGAAAAGCCCATCACTGCCCTCAACCAAAAGGCCCTGCGGAAAAGCCCATCACTGCCCTCAACCAAAAGGCCCTGCGGAAAAGCCCATCACTGCCCTCAACCAAAAGGCCCTGCGGAAAAGCCCATCACTGCCCTCAACCAAAAGGCCCTGCGGAAAAGCCCATCACTGCCCTCAACCAAAAGGCCCTGTGGAATTGCATTAAGTCCTACAGGGCCCTGATGTTGTTTGGCAGAGAGTTCTACCTGGGCGAAGACAGCTGGATGTCCTCGTAAGGTGTTGGGAAGTCAGTTGCTTTTCATGGCATGATACAGTGCCCTGTCTCAAAGGCATCGCAAAGGGGGGATTGCAGCTATTTTGTTTCTCTTGGGAAGAGCTGTTGCCAAACACTTTCTATCCCCAGAGGAAGGATTAGTGATGAAATGGGAACACCCCAAGGCTAGTGCAGATGTAATGTCAGAACTGTTTTAGAGACTGGGTGTTCTCCTTTGAGGAAAAGAAGACCACCTCTTTTTCCATCGCTTTCTTCCATAGGTGAGCATTTGAGGGTGCTCTTACACTCCAGTTCAAGTTGGAAGTATAGCTCTCTGGTTATGTGGAGGGGATGCTCTTACTTTTTGTGAAATACAGCCCTTGGAGTAAGCTGTCAGGGGTAAAAGAAGGCATTCTTGGATCCTTTCCCTGGGCCCATTTCCTCTCTGAAAACAGCCCTCATTAAGCTGTTTTACTGTTCCTTGGAAAAGGCACCTGTCATTTTTTCTCTGGTGGGGGTAAAAAGCAGCTTGGTGCGAGGGTAATTTCCAGTAGGGAACTATCAGGAAAAGGCTAAAAAGCAAGCTCCTGATTCACACTGAAGATCTCAGTGGCTGCATTTTTTAAAAAAAGTGAAACTCTCCCTAAAAATCAGAAACTTGGTAAAATCTTAACCAGGATTAGCAATACAATCCCATGTCCCACTTCATGTTCCTGAGTATACAATGCCTGCTTGTTTCTGTCCTTGTCGGTATTTTTTTTTTTTTAGAATATTCCAGTCCGCCCCACCAGCAGGGCTCAGAGAGTAGCTTGCATTCGGTACATTCCAACCTGGTGGAACTCTGCCATTTACCACCAGGACCATGCGGGACTTAATGCAGCTGCACAGGGCCTGTAAGGCAGAAATGTTCTGCCAGGCTTTCAGCTGAGGATGGCAACGGTTGCATCATGGCTGGCACCCTCTTCTTCAGCCCCCTCCTCACCCTGCCCACAGTCCAGAGTGGGCACGAAGCAAATTATTATTATTATTATTTTTAAATCAATAAATTTTATTGAGAATTTTATACAAACAAGAAATAGATCCAACAGGGAAGTCCAGATACAAAGCAAGGGTATTGCAAGAAACCACATTTCTCTAACTGTACAAAATAACAAGTTTTAGTTATATAGCAATAATTTGTATTTAGCATTACTGAGATTTACAAAGCAAATTATTGACGCCATCTGAGATTATGTGATTGATTTATAGAGTTTATGAATTTTAACATTGTTTTAATTGTCGTACATCATACAGAGCCTTGTGTATGCCGGGGTTGGGTGATTCATAAATTTAAAGTATTAACTAATAATAATTACATTGTCATCAACATGGTAATCTGCCTTTGGTTCTATGACAGGCGTGTCATGTTTTCTTTGCATTATTTTTATAGCAAAGGAAATGACCCATAAGGCTGTACAGAACGGAAGAATTTCAAGTTCCAGTACTCCACAAACAATATCTAGTTCTTTACAAGTCTGTTTGATTGGCTTCCCCTTATACTTTTTAAAATCAGAAATAAATTTAGTTAACAGCTCCGCAGTCCAGATTATTCTATTGCAGTCCTTTGTTGATGGTGGGTTCTTCAATTTGCATGCAGCTGCAATACACATTGCCTCAAGAGTTACCAAAGCCCATAAGCAGCTCTGTGTTACCAGATCCAGTGTGATTCTATATCTTCTGGCTTTCCTTTTACTTCTGAAGTAGCAAAAATTTTAAAGTGTTTAATCTCCAGTGGGTCCTCTTTCTGTTTCAGGTTTATACGCCGAGAAAAGGAGATTGCAGAAACTAGGTTTGAGGTAGCCCAAGTGGAAAGTTTACGCTACCGTCAGAGGGTAGAACATCTGGAGAGGGAGCTTCAGGAACTTCAGGAGAGTCTGAATGCAGAGAGAGAGAAAGTGCAGGTATGCGCACAGGTTAAGAACATAAGAGACGCCAATGTTGGATCAGGCCAAAGGCCCATCCAGTCCAATACTCTGTCACACAGTGGCCAAAAATACCAGGTGCCATCAGGAGGTCCACCAGTGGAGCCAGGACATTAGAAGCCCTCCCACTGTTGACCCCCCCAAGCACCAAGAAGACAGAGCATCACTTGCCCCAGAGTCCCTATCTATACCTTGTGGCTAATAGCCACCGATGGACCTCTGTCTTGTTGGGCATTAACTGTAATATTTTCCTTTTGTGCTGGGTTTGAGAGTCATGTTATAAAAATCGATCACATGTAGACACCGATGAGGTAATGTTAATCTCATTGGTAGTACCTGAGTGGCACTGTTGGCTTCCATTCAGAAGTATCACATGTGCCTGTGCAGGATAACTGAGGAAACCCAAATCAAGAACATGGCTCAGATTAAGTTAGTGGCTTTTGTGCTGTATTCCAGGAAATCCTGGAGGTCCTTGGTAAGCTTATCAGTATTTTTGGGATAGCTTTCATGCAAGATACTTTGCTCACAACTTGCAGTTTTCCCTGCAAGTCACAGCCGCAACGTAGTGTTTGGGTGTCTCCTGGAACACGCCCTCATTTACCTGGGATGACAATAAAAGCTCAGTAGAGTTGGCTTGTGCTTCATGTGAAGCGGCACTGCATCCTAGATCACAGATGCCCCAGAATCTTCTGCAGTTTGCAGAGGTTCCATAGTCGACATGAAGAAATTCTATCAACGTTGACTGGGTTTCCTGAAGGAAATAATTCATGAGGGGTAGACGTATTAGTTTGTTGTCGCAAAATGAAACAGAAGGCTAATGGCACTTTAACAAAATTTATTCCAGCAAGAGCTTTTGTGAGCAGTGTTCCCTCTAAGCTGAGTTAGTGTGAGCTAGCTCACAGTTTTTTAGCCTCCAGCTCACGGATTTTTGTCTGCAGGGCTCTTTTTGAAACAGGAACTCCTTTGCATATTAGGCGACACACCCCTAATGTAGCCAATCCTCCAAGAGTTTACAGAGCTCTTCTTACAGGTGCTACTGTAAGCTCTTGGAGGATTGGCTACATTAGGGGTGTGTCGCCTAATATGCAAAGGAGTTCCTGCTACAAAAAGAGCCCTGGTTAGGTCAGGAAGGATGGCTCCAGAGCAAACTAATTTATGCAGTAGCCAAATCGCTTGCTCACAACTTTAATGCCAGTAGCTCACAAAGTAGGATTTTTGCTCAAAAGACTCCACAGCTTAGAGGGAGCATTGATCCTCAGGTTCCCCTACTGGTTTCTGAATGTGGCATCTTTCTATGTCATCCTTGTGGGGTATTGTTGGCACATAATGGCATCTATTAAATTGGTTGATGGAAATGTGGCTGAGTGCACAGTGGTATAGCTGATGTGATTAGGACCCATGATGGCATTTTCTGGGTATATATGAGGAACAAAGTTGGCATCTAGGTCTGTTGAGGGGTTTGGTTCCTGTGTTTGTCTCTGTTGGGTGGTCCGTCGTTGTTGGTGAGAAGCTGTTAGAGGGTTGTCTGTAAGACAGAAAAGGCCTGCCACCCATGACCCCTGGAAGAGAAATGTCCATTTTTAGGAGAACCTGTAGGTCATTGACGATGTGTTGAACTGCTTTAAGTTGTGAGCTGTAGGTTCTTAGGATCTGTCTTGCAGTAGGCTGCCTCTGGCTACTAATCTGGCTTTACTGGTCTGCTCCTTTACATTTCTAGGAGGGTACCGTAATCCCAAGAATGTATGGTTTGTCAATTCTTCACATCCAAAGGTTCGTGTCTGAGGAATTGCAGGTGCAAGACAGTGCCTGATTGCAGAGTGCAGATTATTTTGTAGCCATTTTAAAAATTACTAGTATGTTAAAGGCCACAGACTGAGCAACACCAGATTGATAGCAGAGCCCGAAAGCTGGATCTTACTAGACATCTGCCGCTTTACTGGAGGGTCTTCCTTTTTTGGGTGTTGTATGCATTCTGTATATGACTTAATTTGAACGCTGAACTTTATTGTCTGGCAGAATTAACACGTAAAGCAGGCATCTGAGGTCACACCTAAGTTCAAAACAGATCTAGATATTTCCACACAGCATTGGGTATCAGTGTTGCTTTTGTGACTTTCAGGTGACAGCAAGAACAGTGGCTCAGCATGAAGAACTGATGAAGAAGACAGAGACCATGAATGTTTTGATAGAGACCAACAAGATGCTGAGGGAAGAGAAGGAGAGGCTGGAACAGGAACTACAGCAAACACAAGCCAAAGTCAGTAAGAACTGTAGATCAGCTTTCAAAATCCTTAAAACAAACACACACAGACACACACACACACACACACACACCCCGGAAGCAAATTGTATCACTTTGACTCGGTTCCCGTGTCTGAGCCTCAGGCTTCTGTGCTCCTCTTTCCATCATTCCCTGACATGCTAGGGGTTGTCTCCTTCCTTTTCTTTTTCTCAGGAAACAGTTCCATCGTAGAATATGAACTATGCACATTGTGATTTGCGACCCATCATTCACCCTTGTGCATGTAATAGCAAATTATGGCTTCTGAATAGACACAAGTGGTAGGACTCCCATCACGTAAGGTGTTGGGAAGGCAGGAAAGTAGCAAATGAGCTTCATCACCTTTTTCAGGCTCTCATACCACGGTGTGGAGGACTGAAAACAACGCATCTGAATCAGCCTTTGGATACAGTGATGAGTTAGTGATTTTCATTTCTGTCCAATTTTCCTTAGAAAATTGATGCTTTCTTCACATTTTAAATAATGGTTGACTAATTGTCCTCCTCCTAAGATCTTGGCTATTAATGAGACATTTCTGAGTGACAGATGGATGTTATGCTCAATTTTTCACCAGATAAAACAGGTCAGTGTTTGATAGAGGATGGTTTTGCTGCCACGCTATTAAACAAGCCTTTTCCTGTCAACTTAGAAAACTATGATATCTGTAAAGATTTTGAAACCAGGAGCTTCATTCACAGAGAGAGAGAGTGTGTGTGCATGTCTTGAAATTTGCATGTAAATATGTTTAAAAGGCTAGAAACAGTCACCTGCAATAACTTCTCAATGATCATTGGTTCAGGTGCGTAAGCTGGAAGCTGATATCTTGCCTTTACAAGAGTCCAACACTGAGCTGAGTGAGAAGAGCGGGATGCTCCAGGCTGAGAAGAAGCTGTTGGAAGAAGATGTCAGACGCTGGAAGACTCGAACTCAGGTACACCGACAGAGCTGTTGTTAGTTGCAAAGCATCAACGCTCACAGCTAATGCTGCTTGCAAGTATGTAATACTTCCTTTTTTCTCTCTCTTGGTGAGAACAAGGACCCCCTTGCCCAAAAACCACTTGCAGTTTTGCCCTTCAGTAGCATATCCGCAGCGCAGTAAACAGCTCTTCAAGCAGAGTTTTAAAAGCAGTTCGTGACTTGGAAGGTGAAACTTGGTTTTCAAAGCATAAAATGGGAGAAAAATCCCAGGGATTGTGTTTGTCCTGACTAGCCCTTTGAATCCTCTCCCAGAATTCAGTTTCCCTAAAGCTGCATGTGCACTTTAGCACTGGATTTGCCTCTTGCAAAAAAAACAACAACACAATTTTGGCGCTCAAACTTGATAGTGTTATTTTAGTGCTCATCTTGAATCCTTTTTTTATATTGTGCCAGAGTCACTGACACAGCTTGGCTTTGTTGTCTGGAATGCACCTTTTCCTCTAAGCACCAAGGTCATAACTTTGGTTACTTGTTAATTGTTCCCCCAGCATTTGCTGGCCCAACAAAAAGATACCGATGTCGAAGAGTATTGGAAGCTTGTTTCAGAGAAGGAAGTGAACAGTAAACGTATACAGCAAATGAGTGAAGAAATAGGCAGGCTGAAAGCAGAAATCGCTAGGTAAGATTTATTGTTGGAGTTATTTGGAATGTTTTGTATATACTATCTTTCCATTAAAAATGCTGGGTGGGGGGAAGTTACAAAGGTTACCTTGCGATCTGGGAAATATTGAATGCAGTGCTTTGCCCCATGGCAGAAGTGATGCTTTTTGTCCTTCCATAAGGTCTTGTTTGGAAGCTTACATGAGGACATGACGTATTCATTCTTTGCGCTTGGAGTTTAGATTCAATCCCCCTGTGGTCTGTAGCTCAGTGGGAAAGTACATGTCTTGTGCAGTTGAGCTCCTGGACTAATTTAGGGGTAGGGCAGTGTCGCAATGGGAGAACATCTGCTTTGTAGGTAGAAGGTTCCAGGTTCAAACCCTCCTATTCCAGTTAAAGGGTTCCGGTAGTAGGTGATCTGAGAAACCTCTGCCTGAGACCCCAGACAGCCACTGCCTATCAGAGTAGTCAGTATTGACATTGATAGACCAATGGTCTGGCTCAGTCTTATGGCAGCATTATGTGTTAAGAACATAAGAGACGCCAATGTTGGATCAGGCCAAAGGCCCATCCAGTCCAACACTCTGTGTCACACAGTGGCCAGAAATACCAGGTGCCATCAGGAGGTCCACCAGTGGGCCAGGACACTAGAAGCCCTCCCACTATTGACCCCCCCCCCCAAGCACCAAGAAGACAGAGCATCACTTGCCCCACAGTCCCTATCTATATCTTGTGGCTAATAGCCACTGATGGACCTCTGCTCCATATGCTTATCTAATTCCCTTTTGAAGCCGTCCATGCTTCAGTCATCAGCCTTTCCTTTTTTTCCCCCCCAAAAAAGGTAGGCTCTGAAAGGCCTTACATGAAACTCTAGCAAGCCTCTGCTTTCAAGCATAGACAGTGCTAAAGCATACGGACCAGTGGCCCTTCTATTTGTTCCATCTTTGTTTGAAGGCAAACAGAATTACATCAGAAGCAGTCTATGTACTATCAACCTGGATAGCTCAGTTTTTAGAGGAAGCGCCCATAGCTCAGTTATGGAATGAACGGCATGTGCACATAAGGCCCCAGATTCTATCATTGGTGCCCCCGGTTTCAACAATCTCGGGTAACAGGGCTGGGAAGGACTTCAGGCCCAGACTCTGGAAAGCTGCTGCCTGTCAGGATACTGGGATAGATGTTTAAGTGGTCTAGTAGTAGAAAAGTAGTACAGAGTTTCTCAAATGTTTTATGTACCTCTCTGGGAGTTCTAAGGAACTGCGGTGGCTCAAGTGGTTAAGACGCTGAACTGCAGGCTGTGGAAGGTCAGTAGTTCAGCAGTTCGAGACCCGGGTGCCGCAAGACGGAGTGAGCTCCCGTCTCTAGTTCCAGCTCCTGCCAACCTAGCAGTTCAAAAGCAAGAAATTGCAAGTAGATAAATAGGTACCACTTCAGTGGGAAGGTAACAGCGTTCCGTGCACCTTGGTGTTTAGTCATGCCGGCCACATGACCACGGAAACGTCTTCGGACAGCGCTGGCTCTTCGGCTTTGAAACGGAGATGAGCACCGCAACCCTAGAGTCGGATTCGACTGGCTTTCGAGCAGGGGAACCTTTACCTTTTACTGGGAGTTCTGCTGTAGCTACCAAAGCTGTGGGTTTTCTCTTGACACATGGGATGCAGCTGAAACCAGTCTGAGGACTGCAGGCTGTGTGCTGCAGAAAAACCCTTTAAAATGCTCACGTTTGTATGATGGTTTATAAGGTATTTTAAACTGCTTATGGCTGTAACTAACATTATGGCTGTAACTAACATTATAAGGTATTTTAAACTGCTCATGGCTGTAACTAACATTGTTCCTATATTTATTGTTTCAGCGGCTTTTTTTAATGGTATGCAGTAAAACTTTCAATTTCCATTTAAGGTCAAATGCATCGGTGACGACAGGTCAGAATCAGGCCCAGTCCCTCCGTGATGATCTAACAAAGGCAAAAGCTGAAAAGGATACCCTTCAAAAGGAGTTGGAAGCAAAGTTGGCTGACATCCAAGAGAAAGTCAAAACCATCACGCAAGTCAAGAAAATTGGGCGTAGATACAAGACCCAGTATGAAGAGTTGAAAGCTCAGCATGACAAGGTATAAGCTTTTGATGTCTGCCAGGGGAAGAAGTATAAAGCAGTCCTCCTCTCAGACCTGTCTGATACCTTCTGGTTGTCAAGCTGGCAGGCACGGTTGCTCTAGCAAGTGTGTATATTAATGCTGGCCTGTATTCCTATCTGCAAATCAGAGTAAGAGAATGCTGCTGGCAGGGAGGGAGGGGGGGATTGAAGTGGGGGGAACAGTGGGAGGGGTGAGAATTGGCCCCCATTCATAGAAGATTACTTTTTGGGTTTTTTTTGCCAATACCTATAAATATTTATATGTTAAAGCACTGTTTAGCAATGATGCATATTATTAAATCTCTGGTTTAAGAAGTTCTAGTATGGTTATTTACTGAGAGGCCACGGTCCTGGTCAATGTTCCCTCTAAGGTGAGTTAGTGTGAGCTAGCTCACAGTTTTTTAGCCTCCAGCTCACACATTTTTTGTCTTAGCTCAGGAAGGAGGGCTCCAGAGCAAACTAATTTATACTGTGGCCAAACTGCTTGCTCACAGCTTTAATGCCAGTAGCTCACAAAGTAGAATTTCTGCTCACAAGTCACCACAGCTTAGAGGGAACATTGGTCCTGGTCTCCACAAATATATCCCCCTTCTCAGCCAGTTCACTGAAGGTGAATTGTGGATTGACAGTGCAGGCCAACTTGAGCAAAGGCCCCACCCCCCCCATGAAACTACCTAAATTTCTTCCTGTTTCTAGCCTGGGATAGTGGATGTCTCAACAGAAAGAGCAGTGGGTTTTTGATTTTGCTACCCTTTGATCTTGTGTGTTTTCATTTAAGCCGTGGCATGGAGTGTCCATCAGAGTTGGTACCAGTCATAAAACTTGCAGATTTCTGTAACACAGAACTCTCATGTTACCTGTCCTTAATTTCAGATGGTTGCAGAAGCATCAGTTCAGTCTCTTGCAGAACAGAAGGAGCAGCATCCTTCAGACAAGGAAGTTCAAGAGGTGAAAGAGGCTCTCAGTCAAGCAGAGGCGAAGATAAAAACCATGGAGGGGCAGATTGAAAGTCTGCAGAAGGTAAGAGAAGTCTCTTGTAACACACACTTGCATCTACACCCATTCCACAGTCTGAATAACTAAATTACTAGCAAGTCAAAGCACGGCATTGGACTTGTCAGTGGAGACCCAAATTTAGACCTCTGCTCAGTTTTGAAGCTTGGACAGGTTATGTGCTCTGATTTTTGCCTGTCTCAAAGGACTGTCACATTGATCAAATAGGATATGCAGCCCCTGAATGCTTGAGTGATAAGCAGGTTGTGAATGTAGGTGGTGAAAAATCACTGCAGAAAGCAATGCCCATAAGTACCTCCACAGAGAGAAACTGCCTCAGTTGAATGTATTGATCAGCGACTGAATTGACTTAATAATAATCAGTTCTCTTAAAATATATGGATTGTGTTGGATATAGCTGCAACCTTTGTTCCTGTGAATTCACGACTCCACCACTTTTTGAGAAGAGCTTTCTCCTAGCCCTTCAATGTCTCACTTTCTGCAGACACTTGGAGAAAGGGAGACTGAAGTCAAAAACCTTCAGGACCAGGCAGCCCAGCTGCAGTCAGAGGTCTCCCGGCTTCATCAAGATCTGCAGGAGAGAACAACGCAGGAAGATCAGCTCAGGCAACAGATTTCAGAGAAGGAGGAGAAAACCAAGAAGACGCTTCTGGCGGCCAAACAGAGAATTGCACAACTGGCAGGTGAGTGGCATTCTTGGCTGTTGTCTTCCAGAAGAGTGGCCATCTTTAGTCTATTACAGAGTTCTGTGGAATATTAAAAATCTGACAGCTTTGATCAACACCCACCTCATCAGGTACAGACAGTGGACTGAGGAGAACCAGTTCCCAGGTCCCTCGTGGTGGTTTGGCAAGCAGGCTCCTAACCGAGGGTTTTTTTGTTCTTTAGGTGCAAAAGAGCAGCTAACCAAAGAAAGCGATGAATGGAAACAAAAGAGCGGTGCGCTGGAAGAGCAGAAGACAGAGTTGGAAGTGCGGATGAATGCGCTTAAATCGCAGTACGAGGGTCGGATTTGCCGCCTAGAGAGGGAGCTCAGAGAACAGCAAGAGAGGCACCATGAACAGCGAGATGATCCTCCAGAATCTAGCAACAAGGTCCGGTATCTGCAGAACTTTCAGTTCAGAGGAGTCTCAGATCCCCCATCTGCAAAGTCAAGTTTTTTCTATTCTGTTTCATTTGCAGTTGCTGTTCAATTCTTATCTTTTTGGCCTCCTGCCACTGGATGCGTCCAATTGAGTAGGGTGGGGGTGGGTTACAGCTGCCATTCTGAGTCAGTTAGGAATTGTTTAAGGTGGCATGTCCATTCCATTCCCTTTTTACCAACTGATGGTGATTTGTATGAGCCCATGCCATAACTGACATTAAGACATGCCTGAAGTATTGCCCTATCTCAGAGGTGGGCAACCCCCCCCCCCAGCACACATGCTGACAGCAGCACACCAGACCATTCGCTTGGCCCTCAGGGTGTGATCTTCACTCAAGCAGCAGAGGCACACTGGCAGCGCTCCTGGTGTCAGCGATGCAGGAGGAGGCAGTGGGCTGCAGCATTCTGTACCAACTGGAGTTTCTGAAGGGGGGGGGGGTTAGTGATAGTAAGATCAGACTTTTTGATTCCTGTGGCTTACAGAAGCATCTTTTCCTAACAGGCTTCAGAACAGCAGAGGCAGATCACCCTTAAATCAACTCCTGCAGCTGGTGAGCGAGGAATGTGAGTTCTTGTTTAATTTTATCTACATTTCTCTTGATCTTTCCTATCCTTACTGTAAGAGCTGCTTCCATATACAGTGCAAACCTATGTGAGTGTACTGTCCTGAACATGCTTTAAATAAAGCTGTGATTTTTCTGGTGCATGGATCAGAGTAAAGATATGTGACTAAAGCCACCATAAAGACTTGCTTTACAGTTACAGATTGCCCATCAGTGCCGTTTAGGTAAAAAGATAATTCAGATCCTTTGCACTAGAGAGCCTAGATTCTAGATGGTAGGAAGAATCGGTTGCATATTCCCACCATGCATCATAAAGGCCCCACATTACTGGATGTACAAACTTTCTACAAGTCTCTTTACTTTGATGAATAGTTAACATAATTGTTTGTATAATTAAAAAAACTATGTGTGCAGTTCTTACATTTTTTGTACACGGGGACATAAGTTGCACGCTGATGAAAGTAGCTGGATTTGAGCCCGGTAGCACCTTAAGAGACCAACAAGATTTTGGGGGTAAGAGCTTTTGAGAACCAAAACTCTTTTGATCAGAAGGGATGAGAGAGAGTCAGCTTTGAGTTTGACTCTCAAAAGCTCATGTCTCAACATTCTTGTTGGTCTCTAAGGTGCTACTGGATTCAAAGCTAGCTGTTCTAGCGAAGACCAAAACGACTGCCCTCTGATGCAAAGGTGTAAAAATCCTGTTTCCAGTAATGGCCATTCATATGCCGACTGGAACCTCATAAGCAAGGTCTGAGAGCGTACCTGTCCTCCTCCACTGATAGTATCAGCAATTGGACCGCTGCCTCTGGGCTTGGAGATTCACCAAGCTCTGTTTACAGTGGTAGCTGTTTTCCGTGAAGTTGATTGCCCATTACCATATCCTGGTAGAAAAAGTCTTGAGCTGTTTTCCTTGAAATACTACTTTTTGCCTGTTCTGAGTCTGCTGCCTTGTAATATTCACCTGGTGTTCCTCACATTATAAAAGACTGAGAAATCTCCCATCGCCTCCATATTCGTGTTGCCTCCCCCGCCCTGCGGCCCTTTAATCTAAATGAAAACCTGCCAAATGCTTTAACCTTGTAGAAAAGGTGGTCCAGCTTTTGGATCATTTGGGTTGCTCTTTTGCAGATGGGAGTGATCACTGTATATATGAAGTTAGGAATTCGGGGGGTGGGGGCAGTGTGTATTTTGTTGCTCAGACTTAGCACCAATGTTCCCTCTAAGCTGTGGAGTCTCGTGAGCAAAAATTCTACTTTGTGAGCTACCGGAATTAAAGTTGTGAGCGAGCGATTTGACTACTGAAGAAATTAGTTTGCTCTGGAACCACATCCTTCCTGAGCTGAGACAAAAATGTGTGAGCTGGAGGCTCAAAAACTGTGAGCTAGCTCACACTAGCTCAGCTTAGAGAGAACACTGCTTGGCCCAGTATCTTATTTGCCATTCTGTTACCCAGGTCAGACCTCTGCTTTGGCTTTCACTGTACTGGATAATTAGGTGCCATGCGCAGATGTGACCACCTCACTCTTCACCCCTGACTTCAGCAAACCAAATTGGGGATCCCCAGGCTGCTATTTGCGGTGTTTAAATAAAGAGCAGGGTATCCATTCATTCTAAAAGACTGGTCAAGGAATACTTTGCTTTGCATAATCCAAGTTGGGTCTTCCTCAACAAGTCATGTTCTTCTATAAAGTATTCTTGCTTTTAATTGTGCTTTCTACCATTCCTTAGGCCAGATGTTAGGCTGATGGGTCTGTAACTTCCCAGATCTTTGGATCCCATTTTTTTAAATGTGTCATGATCTGCTTTTAGAAGCTGTGAAATAAAATGTCGGCAAGATATCTCATGTTCAGATTTTTTTTTAAAAAAGGATGCTGTGGTTGTAACCCATGCACACACAAGTCATGCGTTGTCCCCCAGAACACCGCTTCCTGCTGTATTAATTATCTTCCACATATCCTTTCACAGTGACAGTGTTGAGGTATGAAGTGTAAATGCAGGAACTTCTCTAGATTTGATCATGCACAAAGGGGAGGGCTTGTGGGTCTAACTAAATCCATATACAATTTATGTTCTGTGCACTGAGACTCTCTCTGCCCCACGTATCCCTCTGCTGTTCTCTCTTTTGAGGAAGTTCTGCTGCAGTTGTGATGTGCTTAAAAGGACATCCTCGCAAGTGCAAACAATTTTCGGTTTGTTCCTAGTGCTAGTACTTCGGATCCGCCGACAGCCAATATCAAACCGACACCTGTTGTGTCCACCCCAAGCAAAGTGACAGCTGCTGCCATAGCTGGGAATAAGTCCACCCCGAGAGCCAGTATCCGTCCCATGGTTACTCCTGCTACAGTCACCAACCCTACAACTACCCCAACAGCAACCGTCATGCCAACCACACAGGTGGAGACTCAAGAAGGTAAGGGCATATCTCCTAAAAATCTAGAAACGAGTAGTCAGCTCTGTAATTCCTTGGGCTCCATATGTTTTCTTAAAAATGGAAAGAGTTGACACCAGCCACTCCAGCTGTAGAAACTCTTTGCTGTACTGTGCTGCCACACCTGAATTTCGGAATGGATACCATGAAAATGTAAGATGCCTTTGGACTGGAATATTTGTGGTACCTGTTCTAGTGCGAAATCAAGGAAATAGAAGAAGAGATTGGATTTATACCCTGCCCTTCACTACCCAAAGGAATCTCAGAACAGTTTACAATCTCCTTTCCTTTCCCTCCACTCAACAGACACCCTGTGAGATAGGTGGGGCTGAGAGAGCTCTTTTGAGAACTGCTCATGATAGCTCTGAAAGAACCGAAGGTCTCACCAGCAGCTGCATGTGGAGGAGTGGGGAATCAAACCCAGTTCTCCCAAATTAGAGTCCACTCTCCTAACCACTGCACCAAACTGGCTCATGCAGTAATTTTGTGCAGTCTAAGCAAACAGGGAGGCAAGGGCAAGTTGAAATTCCTTATCTCTCTTCCCCCCCCCCCCGATTTGTGTTGATGTTCTTCAGCAACTGGGTTTTAGCAGTTTGAAGTCATGATTGTAAAAGAATAGCCCGTTGCACTGTTCACCAGCTATAGTTTGGCAGCTCCGTGTTTGTTACAATGCTGATGCAGCTAAAGCGAGTGGCTGCGGCCATTTTATGTTTCAGCTATGCAGTCGGAAGGGCCAGTTGAGCACGTCCCAGTCTTTGGAAGCACCAGTGGGTCTGTGCGTTCCACAAGCCCCAATGTCCAGACCTCGCTCTCTCAGCCCATCCTCACAGTTCAGCAGCAGACTCAAGCCACGGCTTTTGTGCAGCCCACTCAGCAGAGCCATCCTCAGATAGAACCGGCTGCTCAGGAGCCGGCCCCAACCATTTTGGAGGTTGTACAGAGCTCGCAGATGGAAAGACCTTCTACATCAACAGCAGTGTTTGGCACAGGTTAGTTTAACTGAATTTCCTTCAACAAAAGTGGCAGCCAGTTGAGCCTCTGGATTTAGGAGGAGCAGGGTGTAAACTGTTACGCAGGTTTATAGCAACTGCATACAGTAGCTACAGTCATATAAACAAGTGAAGCTGCCTTACTCTGAGCCCGTTCATTGGCTTATCAAAGTCTCTGTTGTCTGCTCTGGCTTGGATCCACTGGACGTTTTCTGCAGAGGGAGCCTGGAGATCTGTAGAGCGTGATTTCCCCCTTCTTGTCACAGTCCAAAATGCTGCCTTGGAACACTGCTCCCAGGGAACAGGGAATCCCCATGAATAGCATGTAAGGATTTGGAGGTTTGCTGCAGGAAGGAGAACTGGTGAGAAGCTCTGTAGTGGATCCAAGCCTCTGACTAGCAGTGGCTCTCCAAGGTTTTTCAGGTAGAGGTCTTTCACATCAACTGCTACCAGATCTTCTCTCCTTCACATATTATGCTTACTCTGTATGTTGGTCTTAAGACTGTAATAATAAAACTAAACTAAACTACCAGATCCTTTTAACTGCAAAGCCAGGTACCTTACCACTGAGCCTCAAAGGCCAACAGTAGGATCAGGTTGTTCTCGAAATAGCCATTATAATTGATTTCCCTTAAGACTCTTTCTTAAGACTTTGTGAAATGTGTTTGGAGTATAACAAAGCCCTACTGCTTAAGTTTCAGCTACACCAAGTTCTTCTTTACCCAAACGTCAGCGAGAAGAAGAAGATGAAAGTACAGTTGAAAACTCAGAACAACTTTCGGAGGAAATGGTTGATGTGCCTCATTCCAAGAAACTGAGAACTATACAAAGAGTTGGACCGGAGGTTTGTAAGAACAAAAATCATTCTGCTAATTTGGTTGTGTTTGTTCATCACCGCATCTCGTCTGAAGAAGATTCAGTTGTCCTAGGAAGCTGATTTATAAATGATAAGCCAATAAAGTGGGGTGGGTGGGCTTCAAGTCTATTGCCGCATCGCATTATCATAATCTCAGACACACTTTTCAATGGAAGCACTCCATACATCCAATTCAGACAATTATTGATCAAGTAATTACAAGTCAAAAGAATCTATGTCCATGTGTTGAATACAGCCTGTGGTATAAGTGCCAAAATCAGTTGTACTCATGCAATAAAGTAAGCATGACCCTCAAAATCCAAAACTCTTAATACCATTAGGGACTTCTTGAGGAGAATGTAGTCACTGCGGAAGGGAAGTTTATATGACGTCTTGGATCCAGTGGAGTGTTTTAGTGGATGAAAGGACTTCTAACTATGGAGTGTGACTTTCTCACATGAACAGCATTTTGGGGAGCAATTTGGACTGCTGTGGAAGGGAGGAGGCAAGGAAGTCACACTACATAATCAGAAATCCTTCCATCCATGGAAACACCTGGGTGAATCCAAACCACTTTAGTTTTTTAATCCCATGGTTACATAAAATTTGAAGGGATAAATATGGTATGAGTTTAGGGGATCAGGCTGGAGTAGATTGGCTGTTATTAATTTATTATTAAATTATTAAATATTTACAGCTTTGTGGTTAGGAGAGCTAGATAGCACTTCTTGTGGGGAGGGGAAGGAAAAGGGATTGTAAGCCGCTCTGAGACTCATTTGCGTAGTGAAGGGCGGGGTTTAAATCCAATCTCCTCCTAATCCTCATCTTCTTCTTCATGACAATTCACTTTGTGTGATCTGTGATGAATTAATATTTCAGGAGGAGGTAACTGCAGACGAGAGTACAGATGGAGAAATAGAAACCCAGGTCTACAATCAAGACTCGCAGGATTCTATGGGAGAAGTAAGCAGCAGAATAGTTCTGCATCAAATATGTTTGTCACACGGCTAATAACCAAAAAGCCTCCTATCCGCTTGCGTGGGATATGTATGTGCCAGTTTTCCCTTTTGGCAGCAGCAGCTTGTTTTATTGTGGAGGGTCACTTTCAGGAGCTTCCAAAGGGGCAGCTCTAAGCAGCAGGACCTGTAGAGCGTGAGTATAGGACCGTTCAGTACTTTCTGGATCCCAACCCATGCCTTGATGCATATTTGTCAAACCCATTTCTAACTATTGGGAAGCAGTTTTGTACACTGCATCTCTGTGCAAGTAAACTCAGCAGGGAACTGCCTGTTAAAAACCTAATAGTGGTTGCAGTGCATTCCTTGGCAACTCCTCACCCTAATGGTTAAGAGAGGTTGCATATGGGTCTAGCTTCTTTTTCTTTTTTGGAGATTTTTATTTATTTATTTTGCATTGGCCCATGATCTGCTTTCCTGGCACATATTTGGACATTGGGGTGGGGATAAGTCATTGGTGGAACAACCAGACTCGAGTGCTACCAGGTTTCTGGATATCACTTTCCTATTTATCACTGTGGTAGAATTGCATGCTGTGTTACCAAAGAGGTGGTCTCGTAATTAGTTGGGGGAATTAGCTTTAAGGAGACGGAGGGAGAAAGGGGTAACTGGGATTCTCCGCTTATATTTACGGGGATTTTTCCCTGAAGAGAACTCTCAAAATAAGCCAGGCACGTGTTCAACTAGAAAGGTTTTTTATTAAAAGAGAGAGTAAAAATCAAACTTCACAAACAATAAACACACACAGCTAGCTAAGGAAAGGCAGGTGGAAACGGAAGGGCTATGATTACAAGTCTCGGAGGGAAGAGGCCTGCAGAGGCAGTAGCAAAATGGCCAGCGTTTCAGGGAGAGAACACCCAACAGATTGGGGGTGTGGGTATGGCTCCAAGAATACATACTCTGCATGGCTGGTTAGGTGTTCTTGATTATCACTACAAGCACTTTATAGTATTAATTGCACTTAAGTGTGTGTAATGTAGGACTGTTTTATCTTGTTTATAATTGTTTTATCTTGGCACATGGTGCCGTTAATTGTGAGCTGCCCTGAGCTCGTCTGCGGGGAGGGCGGGATATAAATCGAATAAAATAACTACATAAATATAGGGCAAAATTGGCCCTCGGGCAAGCTGTTGTAATGCCCCAGAAACAATAACTTGTTGGGTTTTTTGGAGGTGGACAGAAAAGATAGGAGAGGATTGATGGGTTTTCCCAAGTTATGCAAAAGGCGTGAAAGACCTTGATGACCCTGCAAATACCGGATGGGAAGCTGATGGGTTTGGTGAATAGCGAGGGATGATTAAGTGTCACTTAATTAGGGTAAGTGGTGCAGAGGAAGTAAGATTGGACTTGATGAGATTAGGCCAAGGGTGAGTCAATAAGTTTGGGGAGACCCATTGTCCTAAAATTATGCATCTCTCCAGAGCATGGAGAGGTCCATTAACCAGTCAGCCACTCTGACTCACCGTCCAAAATACTTTCCCAAGCTCATACCTGGCTGGCATCCATTTTGTTCCATTTTAGGCCAGGCAGTGTCTTGCACTATGATTTTTGATGTGATATTTTAAGAAGGGTGTTTCTGCCTCTCTAAGCTATAAACTGCCCCTCTGGGAGAGGAGGGGTCTGACTGCTAACAGCTATGCCTCGCACAGTACCCTTAGGTCTGCAGTTACCTCAGCAAGCCGAGGAATGCTCACAGACTGACCTTTTTAGGTCTTTAAAAATACCACTAATTTATTTATCTTTTCTCTCGTTTTGAAGGGTGTTACACAGGGGGAGTATGCTCCCATGGAAGACAGCGAGGAGACGTCTCACTCACTCCCAGTAGACCTTGGGTCTCTTCAGTCGGACCAGCAGAATACATCATCATCCCAGGACGGCCAGGGAAAGAGAGATGATGTTATTGTAATTGACAGTGATGATGAAGAGGATGACGATGAGGAAAATGATGGAGAACCCGAAGTATGTACACTACAAGTTTCCTTGGTTTTTTTTTAAACACCAAGAAACATCCAACGCATTCTACCACTCCATTCAGCAAAATTTGAAGCTGTCCTCCAATTTAAGTGGCTTTTTCAGTGGCAGGAGGGGGGAAACTTTCTTAGGCTGGGGGAAGATGTCAAACTTTGCAGTGAAATGGTAGGGTACAAGTCACTAAATTACTGTATGATTTATACAAGTTAATGGCTCTATAGTAAGTCAAAACTGAGGCCTTTTTGTTTACAGACACATGCAGAATGCTATTTGTTTAGAGATATGAGGGCTTGGGAGAAAAACTAGAAAATCCTGGGGGAGTTGGGGGGACAGTTTTTTCCCCAAGGCGCTTTTTCAGTTTTTCTAACAGAAACATTGGAAAATTTGGGGGAACACTGAATCTCCCTGTGGGATCAGCTGCTTTGTGGGTTCTTTGGGGCAGTCCAAGACTGCCCAAAAGAGCCCCAGCTTAACTGCCTCTCAGCTGTTTTTTTGCAGCTTTGCCGCCGGGTTTCCCCACCACCACCACATTTTTCAGTTCGAGTCTATTGGACCTGAAAAAAAATGCGATTTCCAAAAAAAACAACCCAGATCTGAATACTTTACTGGTATTGGGATCTGGTTTTTTCAGGAATCTTGAAATTTTTTTCAAGTCCAAGAGACCCAAACTCAAAAATACTGAGGGGGAAAAAATGCACACCCCTAGTTGTGTGTGTTAATAATTTTTAATGTTTTTTTTAATTAATGTTATAAGTCAATGTTAATTATTTTCATTAACTGTTATGGAAGATAGTGTCTTGTGCCAGCATAGTTACCAAATCAATGAGACCTTGTTCCGCAATTGCAGGCTACTGTTCTTGATTCTGATTACTTGCATGGGAGCCAGGAAGAGGTCTCTAGTGCTGTGTGGACTGAGTGCAGTTGCTGCATCAGAACCATCTGTGATTGAGCCAGTACCCATAATGCTGCCGCCGCCACCCTTTAAAAAGATTTGAATTTAACTTAAATATAGGAAAAGAGAGTGGGGAGAGGTGGCTATGCTCAGTGTCTTGTGAGGTGTTTTCTAGATTTTTTTTAGTCAGGTGAGGCCTTTCTTTAAAATAACAAGCCAAGTCTTAAAGGCGCCATTGGACTCCAACTTTGTTCAAGCCAAGTCAAGATAACCCAAATAGCAAGTGTTTCAACAGGGGGAACATTTTCTCCCCAGTTCTGACTGCTGCTTGGGTTGGATCCCGCTAAACTTTCCCACTAATAGCAGGAACTTCCATTAGCAGAGTGGAACTTCCTTGCGTCTCCTCACCCCAGTTGACTGCAGCCAGCTGATCTCCCTCAAATGCTGCTCCTGGGGAACCTCGTAAACAGCATGATGAGGGAGCTGGACGCTTGCAGCAGGAGCAGCGAGTCAGTGAAATTTGCCCCTGCCTTTCTGTTAGCACTAATCTATTTATTCTTGCTGAGACTCAATGCAGATTACACAGTGTAAGGCAATAAACAATTCACAAACGATTGACAGGATCCAACCCAGTGACTAATCTCAAAAATGTCGAAGAGGGTGCTAGGCGAAGTCAGAATTTGTCGGTTTCGGTGTCCTCTGAAATGATATCCCCTTGTAGGAATATGAAGACGAGGAAGAGGATGATGAGGACGAAGATGATGAAGACACAGGGATGGGAGACGAAGGTGAAGACAGTAATGAAGGCACTGGGAGCGTTGACGGGAACGATGGGTATGATGCTGATGAAACAGAGGTAAGAATGCCAGACAAAAATGGGCTGCTGGGGGCAGGGGGTTGCATCTCAGTTTCTTCTTATTAATATTTTATTAAATTTGTCACAGAGTATAATCAAGTAGGAGCTGCGGTGGCTCAAGTGGTTAAGACGTTGAACTGCAGGCTGTGGAAGGTCGGTAGTTCAGCAGTTCGAGACCCGGGTGCCGCATGATGGAGTGAGCTCCCGTCTCTAGTTCCAACTCCTGCCAACCTAGCAGTTCGAAAGCAAGAAATTGCAAGTAGATAAATAGGTACCACTTTGGTGGGAAGGTAGCAGCATTCCATGCGCCTTGGTGTTTAGTCATGCCGGCCACATGACCACGGAAACGTCTTCGGACAGCGCTGGCTCTTTGGCTTTGAAACGGAGATGAGCACCGCAACCCTAGAGTCAGATTCGACTGGCTTTCGAGCAAGGGAACCTTTACCTTTACCTTATAATTGAGTAACATTATAATTTGATATTGAATACATAACATTGAACAAAAACAGTGTATTAACTTATCAAGTAAAGGTGTAAAACACATACAAAGATTCAACATCTGTGAAATATGTGCAATAGAAGTCAAGAGTAACCAAACATCAATCTTGTGAGTATGTGACCAGAATCCTCAAAGTGACACACAGTGCTTGTAAAAGGCAACAGATTTAAAGCCCGGTAGAAATCATAGGATGAAAAGTTTCTAGAGAAGGATCACACACACACACACACACACACACACGAAAGCTTTTTTCACAAGGTGTATGCAACTGTGTGCTTCATTCCTGAGGTTTCCATTGAGTTTTCTTTTTTTGTACATTTGTGTCCAGGGTGCTGATGGAATGGATCCCAGTACAGAAACTGAAGAGAGCCTTGCTGGAGGTGAAAGCAGCCAGAGAGCAGCTGACTCTCAGAACTGTGGTATACATACCTAATAATGAGTCTTCATTAACAGTAATAGTTTGCATGGTAGCTGCACTCCCCGTAGACGGGAACCCCATCTGCCAGCAGGGGAGTGGGGGAGCAATCGTTCCCCATCTGCTTCTCCCGTCCACTCTCTGCTTTGCTCCCCCAGAACAGGATTGGGGAGGAGCAGCATGTCAGGCCACAGTGGGAAAGGGTGACTTGCATGCTTGCTTCCCTGAGTTGCTGGACTTACCTTCCAATTAATCCAAAGCCGTGTCTTCCATACCTGGGAAAAATATTTTTTTTCAAACCCTCTCATTCTTGGGGTGTGAACTGGGTCCAAAAATTAGAGGAAATGGTTATGCCGAACCCCCTGAAAAGTCAGAACTGTGGCTTGTGAGATTGATTCATGATGTACCCTTTTCCCATGCTCAGGATGTAGCAGTTGCTTGGGGGTGTTTACTTATAACTTTCAGGAGGTGCAGCCATACCATTTTATTTGCCAGGACTTTGATTGGGGCATAACCTTCCAGTCTCTCTTGGCTGCAGGGGGTTATTTGGGGGTTTTGTTCGTTGGTTTGAGCCACAAGGAAAGTTGCCATTTAAATATTGTAAATAATCGTAATCCATTTCTCATTAATCAGAAATGCTGTTTTGGGAGCAAAATAGAACTTGTGGTGTTAATAACTGTTCTCTGTTCTACTTTGGGGCAAAATGTATTCCTTTTTTCAGCTTCCCAGTTCAGTACATTCATTAAAATAATCCACTGCCTCTCACCGAATATTATTCCTTTACCATAAGGTGATGGGAGCGCAGGTGTTGCCGAGTCCACCTTCTCTCAGGAAAGCCCAAGAGAACAGCAGCCAACCTCTGCTTCTGAGAGACAGACACCACGTCCACCTCGACCCCACCCATTACCACCACGGCTGACCATTCACGCTATTCCTGCTCCACCACAGGAGCTGGGGCCACCTGTGCAGGTGTGTTGTCTCCGTCCAAACCTTTGAAATCTCTCAGAGAACTGCCATGCGAAGTTTTTTATTTCTGTGCATCTGGAAAACTACTCTGGGGTGGTTCTTTTTTGGACCAGAAATATTAGGTCTCTTGAGTGATTATGAATTGCCATGCCTGACTAAGCTTTATTTCCTCCTCTTCGAGGCTGTCAGTAGTGTTGTGCAACAAGCACAGAAATAAAAAGTGTTCAGGAGTAACGGTGGGAGCTGAAATTATAGCCCATTTTATAGTAAAATCAATACTTCCTCTGTAAAAGTGTAATTTAAAAAAAGCTTAGCTGTAACCCATTGGAGTCTCTGCCCTTTTACTTGGTTGTCATTACTGTGTGCCAGTAGAACATGAGGATTCAGCAAGGGGTTTTCTACACTCTTTTTTGTATGAAGCTCCTTTTGTGTGAGCTGCTGGGCAATCTGGAGGACATTCCTCTGTTTAGGGTTGCGCTTACTAGTACCAAGGCATGTTTCAGTGCGCATATGACTTTCTTCAATGTAACAAGAGCCAATGGTCTCTTTTTAAAAAAAAAATAACAACCCTCATGTTATATTAAATTACTAATGTGCTTTAAAGCATATGTTAATATTTGACTGTTGTTCAGTGAAAAGAAATGCTTACATTAGGATTGTTCCTTTTAAAATAAACTTGTTATTGTTGTGAGAGAAGGATGTATTTTGCTGTTGCTAAACTTTGGACCTGCAAACCTTGCTGTTAATCTAAGGGAGATGGAGAGAGCATCTTCGTCCCATCTTCCCTCGGGATGGCCATGCTTGCTTTAAACTGGCAAGTGACCCATCAACGTACATAGGTGTGCACAGCAGAACACAATTGCATTCACTTGCTCTGTAACTCAGTCTGAGTCCTTGGTACTCTTCTTCCGTTCTCCTCTCTCCCTGTCCCAAACACATTAGTACCTCCAAAGAAGGTACAGTTTTAGAATTGAAGGATACTGTTTCCTACCTTTCCTCTGTCTGCATGGAATATGCTGTACTGGATGTGGCCAGTGGGCCTGAGGTTGCTCATCTGCTGGTAGATGGTCTGAAATATTTTAATTGTTTCCCTTGTAGAGAATACAGATGACTAGGAGGCAGTCAGTGGGACGTGGACTTCAGCTAACACCTGGCATAGGGGGCATGGTAAGAGTTATCTTTTTCCCACCCTCTGGTGAAGATGCCTGAATTGATTAAGTGCTGGATTCACTCTCAGCGACAGGCTCGTGACTGCACCTCCCCCCCCCCTGGATTTTTCATTTTGTGGGGTACATGTTATGCTTATAGTTAAAAATAGTAAATAACTGGAGAATTTGGGGGTGGAGCCTGAGGAGCACGGGGTTTGGGGGAGGGGCTTCAATGGGATATAATGCCACAGAGTCCACCTGGAGATCAGGTGTAATGCCAGGGAATCCCCAGCCACCACCTGGAGATTGGCTACCCCGAGAGAGAGAAAGAGAGATTGGGCCCCCCCCGCCGCCCATCAGTGGGGAGGCTGGGGAAGGAAAGGAAAGCTGCCCTGCCACTTCTGGTCAGTTTCACTCCGGGAGGAGCAGCTGTTAAACCTAACAGATTATGGGTGGGGAGCGAAACTGATCAGAAGCTGCAGGACGGCTCCCCCCACCCCCAGCCTTGCAGCTGCGGAGTTAGGCACACTGGGGGTGGGGGTGTCTGGCATCATCAGGTGGTGGGGCAGGGCTCGTGGGTGGTGGGGATCTGCCCCCAAATGCCCCACTGTGACTACAGGCCTGCTTTGTAGCCTGTTTCAAATGGAGCTGGTTATGTTAACTACGAAAAACAAGGCAAATTGATAATATTGTCTTCCATTTCCAATTTCTAACTTTCGGTATGAGGAGTTCAACAGACCTTCAAAACAAATTCCACAAAACTGGGGTGGTGATGTATTTTATGGGTAATACATACATTTACAACGAATTGTGTACCTTTCTTTGGAAACTGTTTAGAATGCTAGTCAGCTCCCTTGTTTGCTACACATTTCCATCAAAACATTAAACAAGAAGAACAAAGATGTTGGGGTTCGTGGTGGTTTAAGGATCTTGCAGTTTTTCTGTTGCTTTAGTTTGTGATCTTTAACGTTTTCTTTAGCAGCAGCACTTCTTTGATGATGAAGACAGGACAGTCCCCAGCACGCCGACGTTAGTGGTGCCACATCGTACAGATGGTTTTGCGGAAGCAATTCAGTAAGTGGATTCTGAGTTACGATGGTGAAGGCGTACTTTAAAATGGCTTCTCAGTTGAAGCCCACTTAGTGAAGTTAAAAGACCTGTCACTATTAATAAGCCTACAAGTCACATTAGTCCACCAACCTCTGAATTCTTTGAGGTTGCTGAAGCAGTCCATAATAGATGGCTGGGAGCCAGAAGCCTGTGGGGATCCCATTTGGTTATCATATATCTAATGGTGAACATGAACCTAAGTGCAGATAGTCAAATCCACAGATGAGGACTGCTACAGAAGGCAAAGGTCTTTATACCAACTTGAGGGGAACCCCCCCCCCCCCAGGAAAAAGAGCAAAGCTGTGAGGGCTGTGATGAGTAGGAGCTTTGACGAGAACTGGAGTTCGGGACCCGTGCTAGACAGTTTGTCTTATTTGTGCATTTCTCTTCCCTCCCCCCATTTGTTGTACAAAGAATCAGGGAATTTAGGAGACAGAATGCCACCCGTGTTGTTGTTGTTTTTAATAGTTCCCCTCAGGTTGCTGGAGTTCCTAGATTCAGGTTCGGGCCTCCTGAAGATATGCCACAGACCAGTTCAAGCCACTCTGATCTTGGCCAGCTTGCATCTCAAGGAGGTACACTTACCTAGCCGTTTTCTCTGTCTGTGTTATGTCTAATGGGATTTATGACAACCACAATAAGAAACTAGCTCAAACAAAAAAATCTCTCTGCTAAGCCAGGCAACTCAGTGTCTGGCCTGCCTTATGGGCAGATTAGGTGGTAAGAAAGACGTGACATGGTGAACCCTAGATTGTTCTCTGCCTCTTTAAAACATGCACAGAAAAGTTTGTCTAGTCTTGCAACTGCAGTTTTATTGTGAGATGGTAGAACTTGCTTGAAGTTTAATGTCGTCATGCATTCAAAGCAGGTGGTGAATGCTCTTCAACCATAAGCAAAACTTGAGAGTGATGGAGAAGGGTCTGCACTTTACCCGTCATTTACCCATAGCCACTTTCATCTGCTGCAGCTTAAATGACACTGTTGGTCGGGTTGAGTCTCAGGATGCTATTGGGACGTAGTCTGGTACTAGCTGTAGGGGTGAGTTTCAGGCTGTGCATCCACGGGGTCTGTTTTGCTCCAGGCTTAGCTGTCAAAAAGGATCATCCTCAAATTGTCCTTTTCCAGAGCTTCTCCTGTTCTGCCCCCATCTTTCCTAAAAAGTATTGCGGTCAGTGCAGGCTTGCATGCCATGTGGATGGAAAGGTTGTGTTTCTCACATTGCCATGTGGAAGCAGCCTCAGTTGCTGAGGCTGATATTTATTTATTTTTTTAAAGAAGTCTAGCTTGGATAGAGAATATCTTCTGCCCATCCTTCTGGCTCAGGTCATTAACTCCAGAATTGCTTGTAGGATTAGGAATGTACGAGACTCCTCTCTTCCTCGCCCACGAAGAAGAGTCAGGGGGGCGGAGTGTGCCGACAACTCCACTTCAAGTTGCAGCCCCTGGTGAGTACTGGGAATGTCCGCAATATTGTTTTGGTTGTGCAAATGTTTAGTTCACGTGGACTGTTTATCATACCATCTTGTGGTTGTGATAAAACGAGCCGCTGAAAATGAATTTAGTGCAACGTGTTTGCTTGTGACTGGTTTTTCCTACAAAGTGTGGCTTTCCATGTGGTTCCCATTTGGTGGACTTGCCCTGTTGAGCAAGAAATAAGTGACACGCTGTGTGTCAAGCATTGCTACAGTTTGCCGTGTAGAATGGCAGTGGCATGTGACTCAAATTGAGTCTCCTGACTGCACTCACAGTACCCAAAAAGGAGTAAGGGCTGGAGTCTCAAAGGAAAATCTGAAACAGTATACACAGCCCCCATTAGAAACTTAGGATCTAGGAGGAGCCTGAGTCTAGGCTTTTGGTGAGCAAAGGCTGAGCACCAAATAATACAGTGTCTCCAAATCCCTCCCTTTCTTTTCTGACTTTGCATCTGTTTCACAAATCTTCAGCTGCATTCCCCCCACCCTCCGCAACTTTATCAAACAATGCCTGACCTGTTAGACTGTGACCAGCCAGATAACCACCATGTTTTTGGTCAGTCCCATGCAGGTACTCTGTTTGCCCTGATTTCACAAGTAATTATCTTCTAATCGTTGTGAAATAAAGTATATGTGATAAATATATAGGTTAAAGAATGCATCTTCCATGATATTCAGTGAGAACAAGCTGCAGTTCTTAGAAACCCGGACTTTGTTATTGTAGTGGGGGGGTTTGCAGTACCATCTTGTAGCTGATTCTGTGCTTTCTCCACTCTTTGTGTCAAGTTTCTGTATTCACTGAGAGCACTGCTGCTGATGCTTCAGAACATGCGTCTCAGTCTGTCCCAATGGTTACGACTTCCACTGGGAACTTATCTACCACTTCAGAATCTGGAACCGGCGATGATGGCGATGAGGTTTTTGTGGAGGCAGAATCAGAAGGGTAAGTTCAGCTGTTGGTGGCTAAGACTTGATCCCGCTGGGCAGGGAGTGTGGCCTGTGCATAATCTTGTTGAAAAACCTCAATTCGCTTACCTGTCAAAGAACTCATTACATTTTCCCATACCACGAATATATCTATTAGTGGCTTGATGCCTTCTAAATTAACTTGCAAAGTAACACCGTGAATCCAGAAGGTTAAAAGGCTGTGCTCACCCATTCACTCACTACCTGGCCATCAAATTAGCCACTTTCTCTCAACCTCTTCCCCTTCCATCTGTAGAATGGGTACTGCAATCCAAACATCCAGGTTGATAGTTGGAAGTTATTCTGTGAGGTGCATAGAATATGCCAAAAGCATTGTGTAAATATTAATTGCAGCTTATCTCACCTGATCTCTCTCTCCTCCCAAAAGGGACAATTAAGGTATCTGTTTTAACCCCTTTATATCTGAAAGGCTTTTCAGGCTGCAAGTCCTTAAATGGAGCTGCCCTGCTTAGAGAGAGTGAATTGCTGCCATCTGCCTTTAGAGATGACTTCATGGATGCAGGACATGATTCACAAATTAATCCACTGGCTGTGGAAAATATGCACTCAATCCAGTCTAGTTTAGATTCAGATCCTCTGGCATTGGCAAAGACGTGAAGGTTTATAGACAGCTCAACTTGTGCAGGTCCATATAAAATGACTTGGCAGCAGTAGTAAATGAAATGTTATGTTCCTATGGCTAACATTGGCTGTGGCTGATAACTGGCACCAGACCACTTCATTTTTCATTGATAGCATGTGATCTTTGGGCTGCAGCAGTTAAACTTGGTTAAGATCAGCTCAGTAATTTCACCCCCAAACTTCCATGCCCAGTCAGCATGGTTGGTTTCCGATAGAGAGTTGTTTTGTGTGTGTGTGTGTGTGTTTTAGAAAACATCATTTCTTCAGAAATTAGCATTGTTCTATAGCAGCACGTCACTGTTCTGTTCAGATGTAGTTATTTTGAGACACTTGTATGGATACTGCTAAGCTAGTTCAAATCACCAGAAGAAAGTCCATCTGCAGGAAGTCGATGGGAGTTTGGTTGTTCATAAAGAAAATATTTTCCCAGTTCAGGAGAGCAGTAGACATCAGTTCTCTCCTAAGCACAGAGTCGGGCCATCTCTATTCCCCTGTATCATATCACATGCTCTTAAAACATACCAGGTTTAAGGTTAAACATAGTCAAAAGCAGGTGCTTGAACTTTATTATGAATTATTCCTTCTCCCCATACTGAAATCTAAAATGATGATTTTACCCAAAAAATTGAATCCAGGATAAGGCTGTGTCTTGATAGGGTTCAGACCATAGCCACAGCCTATTTAGATGGAAAATATATTCTAAAATTCCAGTAGATCAGTGTCCTTGTACATGTGTACCAAATAGAAGTTGAAGACACCCTGCACTATATCTTTGCTCTTCCCTATATAATATTCCCAGAGACAGATTTTTGAAAGATACTCTGGATTGAGTGATATGAACAAGATTTGCCTTCTGCTCTGTGCCTGGAATAAAATTACCTATTGAGTATCTTCATTTGCTTTGTAGTTTATTAACCTTGTCATAACTAAAAAAAACCAAACATGGCTGTTCAATAGAGCCTGCTTAGTATAGCTGATCTTGTGGAATAGTTATAAATCTTAATAATGTTAAGTAATGTTTTCTGCTGGAATATTGGGCTTTCTTGTGTTTTGTCTAGTGCATTGATTAGGATTAATGCTTAGGAGAGGATTAATGTTTTAAGAGCATGTGATATGCTACTGGGGAATAGGGACTGCCCAACACTGTGCTTGGAAGTTTAACGTCTACTGCTCTCCTGAAGTAGATTTTTTTTTTCTATTCATAGATTGCTTTCTGTAAACAAAAAAGCCTCAGGCTTGATTTTTAAATGGCTGGAGTTAACCAGGCATTCCCTATCCCTGTGATGTTTCTAAGAGCAGCCCTTTACTTTTTTCATGTAAGTGAATCAGTTTTCTCAATTCATGGGAAGAAGTACAGTCCTACATTCGGAAACAACATGGCATGGAAAGCAAAACTGCCGTTTCTTCCCTCGCATTTGGTTTCCTGGCCCTCTTTGGCAGGTATCCTGCAGAAGCCTCTTTGTGCAGTATCTCAGAGAAACTATTATCTCTTTTCTCGGGATGTGTTCTTCAAATATATGTTCTTAATGGTCAACATTAGTACTGAACAGTGTTCCCTCTAAGCTGAGTTAGTGTGAGCTAGCTCACAGTTTTGTAGCCTCCGGCTCACCCATTTTTGTCTAAGCTCAGGAAGGAGGGCTCCAGAGCAAACTAATTTATACAGCAGCCAAATTGCTCGCTCACAACTTTAATGCCAGTCGCTCACAAAGTAGAATTTTTGCTCACAAGACTCCACAGCTTAGAGGGAACATTAGTACTGAAGTTTTTTAAAGTTGCAATCACTGGCATTTATGAAAATGGGCTGGATAAAAATATTCATTTCTGTTGTTTCCCATGTTTAACATTTCCAGGTACAGGAGAAATTGGGCAGGAGGAGGTTATGTTTCCACTATAAATAAAACCAGTAAGGGGCTTTGTCCTCTCATTGATCTGTTGAAGTCTCATAATTACACATTTATCACTCCCCTTCAGAATTACTTCAGAGGTTGGTCTAGAGATTGATAGCCAGCAAGAAGAAGAATCATCTCAAACACCTGACGAATCAGACCTTCCTTCTACCAGTCAAGATCCTCCTTCAAGTTCATCTGCAGGTACGGCACAGCCCTATCAGTCAGGGTTAACTTGGGTAGTTGCTTATTCTCGGGTAGGTAGCCATGGTTGTCTGCAGTAATAGAACCAAATTAAGGCCAACACAGAGTAATAAGTGAATGAATGACATTGGAGTATTGACTTTTTAATTCTCCATTTAGAAGATCTGCATGTTTCCCCCAACAATTATTTTGTTATGCTGCTGGGCATTTGTGGAGGAGAGTGCAGATTTCAGTATAGGGAGTCAGGGTACTTTCTTGATCCAAGTGATAAAAAGTGGGTAAGGCCAGGTAGATTATTCTTACATGAAAGGTCTAAACACTGGATATTGAAGGCATCCCTCTGAAATTTGAGCAGATGGAAGGATTTCCATCCACAGAAGCATGATTTCCGTATCTTCCCCCTCCCCCCACCACTGCAGCCCAAAATGCCCCCTGAAATACTGGTCTCCAGGAGTAGTTTGGGGAAGATGTTGAAGGTCTGATGCAGAAAGAGGAAATCAAGAAAAGCCACATGCACGTGTGTGTGCATGGAAATGTTAAGACTGGATCCCAACCCATTGTGGGCCCTCAAGCCTCAGGAAAAGCGTAACGCTAGATTCTCTTTTTCAGTACTGAGTACTGAAAAAGGAGCCTACATGTCTCTTCATATTATTTTTATCATGCACTTAAGGATTAACATTCATGGAGGTAGATAACATGCTGAAAGATGAAAGCCCAAAACTGCTTTTTTTCCCAGTTTGAGGTTTTATTTGTATTTCCTACACCCTCACAAAAGTACAGAAGGCTAAAAATCAAGAGCAGCTGTATATTGAAATTCAGCCATGTCTACAGTTAATCCGCAGCTCAAGTCAAACTGCAGTCACAGCCATACTCTTTTCTCCCGTGACCTCTCTTCCAGACACAAGCAGTAATCATCCCAAGCCTTTTCGGCGGGTCAGGCTTCAGCCCCCAACACTGAGAACGGGAGTTCGTGGTCGACAGTTTAACAGACAGAGGGGTAGGTACCCTTTGGAGCTCACATAAGAATGGCTTTGTAACACTGTGCATGATCTCTTAACAAGTTTCCCCTCCTTGCTCTTAAAAAGACTGTATCGAGTAGTAGTGTAGCCACCAATGATATGCATGGAGCTGGATAATGTTGAATTCCCTGCCTCAAAGACTTTCAGGGAAAATTAAAAAACAAACAAACCTAAAGATGCTCCAGAAAATGCTATGGGTTTTTACCAAGAGAAAAAATGAATTTCAGTAGATCATAAATAAATATAAGTATCTCATCAGCAAAACACAAAAGCTTAACAAGGCATAGTTATTTATAAGCTCATGCCTTTTTTAAATGTGTCCGTTCCCTCAGTCTGAAGATCTTGTCAGTGCTAATGACATGTAGAATTGCCTGAAAATGATGGTTTGTTCAAAGAAATTAAAATTTGCATCCAAGTAATTGGTTTTTTTAGAGTCAGTATGCCAGTCGTCGTCCCCCCCCCCCAAAAAAAAACCCCAACAGTCATGTTTCTTTCACCATTCGATCTAGTTGTCAAAATCACATTTGGGATAAACCAGAGGTATTTCCAGCACAGGATGCTGTTTTTTTAATTGGTTGAAATAGATGTGATTAAAAAGGAAGTAATATGTACCCACAATAAAGCATGCAGTGTCTGATATATGTAAGATGGAGTTCATATCATAAAAAGAGTGTGTGGAAGGGGATCTCCTAGGAATCTTTCAATAGTGATGTTTAAATTAATGAAAGATTAATAACAATACTGGAATAAAAAGTAATTAATACTCTTTTCTTGCAGGGGTAACTCATGCAATGGGAGGAAGAGGAGGTCTAAACAGAGGAAATATTAACTGAGTTCTGTCAAAACAAAAACTTGGAGAAAGTGTATACTGTTCAGTTGGCTTCTATTCTGTATTTGTATAGCAGCCACCAAGCTTAAAGGCAGTTTTTAAACTTGGATTGGTGTATGAACATTTCATTGTCTTTTATTAATAAAAATAATGGAAATTGTCAAAGGTAATAGCACTTCTTTCAGCCTTTGCGCCTCCACATCACTCTGAAGGACACTTGTACCATGCCTTGGATGCCGTTTGGCCAGTCAGCAATGTGACGGGTCTTGCTATTCTGCTGGCCACGTCCACATGGTGATATTGATCTGGAAAAGGAAAAAAATAAAATAAAAGTAGCCTTAAGGCTAAAAAAACCAGGCAGGAGACTGGGTGGTTGGATCTTCCTAAAAATGTGAAGGTTGGGGGGGGGGGGCATAAAAATTCAGTCCTCCAAGGACTGTCCCAATTTTTTTCCCCCATTAGAAAACTTTAAAACTACTCCACAGAAAACCTTTTTTCCACAGCTTTCCCTGGGTTCTCCCTCCAGGACTTAACGGCTCTAATCTCCTCGTGGTGTTAAAAGGTTGAGAGCTTCCATGCACGTCCCTGATATTGTTTGGGCTGTGGTTTGGGGAGAATGAATTTAAGTATTCCCCATCTGTATGGTTTCACCAGCTGAAGTTCTGTTCCTCTCTCCTTCCCTCTCCCCCACTATATTGTTAGCTTCGGAGAAGAAAAAAGACAAAGAGAATTTTCTTCCATCCACCCCCCGTTTTTCCAGGGCTGCTGAGCGCTGGTAGCACAAGAGGAGGGGAGCTTAATTGGTGAAACTGTGGGGGATGCAAGTTAACCCATTCCTCCTATACAGTGCAGCCCCAATTCAACAGCGTCTTAGCTACAAGAGGAGGGGAGCTTAATTGGTGAAACTGTGGGGGACTGCAAGTTAACCCATTCCTCCCACACAGTGCCGCCCCAGTCCAAAACAGTCTTAGCGCTGTGTCCCATCTGCGAGTCCCCATGAATTGCAGAGCATTAGTCTTAAAAGATTTGCCAGTTTTAGAGGTTGGTGCTGAGATGCCTTAGCAGTGTACCTTTAGAGAAAGCATAGTAATCATAGCCATCTGACTTCCGCTCATTAGGCACTGAGATAACAGAATTCACTTCCTTTGGAAATCCTCTCCAGTATGATGCGATTTTGACCTCTGGCTGCAACACTCCTGCAAACACAATAGTAATTTCTCTTGTGACGTAAGCACTTCTGAAAGTCATCTTATTGGCACATAAGGGTGCCCTTAGGTGGCAGGGGGCACCCTCCCCATACGGGTGTGCGTGGCAGGAGCAGTAGAAGCGACAGCAACGGTGACGGTGGAAATGGCAGCGATGGAGTGGTGCAGCGTCGGAGACAGAGGCGGAGCCACAGAAGGACGTGGTGACGTGACGCAAGCGCAGCGGAGCCGTACGGACGTTAGCTGGGCTGTAAGTCGATACGACCCACATACCAGACGGGCCTGCCGAAAGAAAGAAAGAGGAAGCCACCGGACCGGACGACCACACCAGGAACTGAGCTCTGACACCCGAAAGACTGCCCGGGAAGAACAACTAAGAAAAGCAGCGAGCCCTGTCACCTGGGTGCCGGTAGGCAGCCCCAACCCCTGTAGACATGTGGCCTTAGCTAGGGATAAATTCGGAACTTGTAAGCCGCTCAGAGACCCTTCGGGGTTGGAGCGGGGTAGAAATCGAAGATATAAATAAATAAGTAAATAAAATAACCCCTATGAAAGCAAAGATTTGAATAGCTCAAACTCAATGTCAGTCTTAAATGTTAAACCTGAAGGAAGTGCCTCCTCAGACAATTGTTTCGAAACAGCTGTGCTTCAGTTATGCACACATGCTGCTGAATCCTATTAAATTCAGTTGGATTTAATCTACCTGTGTACAGGATTGTAGTTAACATAAATGGTGAACGTGCCTGTTGGTTGATGGATGAACGTGCTTGCTGGTTGATGGATGAATGTGCGTGTTGGTTGACGGGTGATCTGAATGACAGGGTACTGTCTGATTCTGACAGTGCGGAAAATCTGGTGAGGTCTGACTGCACGCTGAAAGCGTCGCCGATGCCTCCTGATCACAGCTTTTGGTTTATAAGCCGGGTATTTCACAGTCACAATTTTCTTCTTGCACTTCTTAGCACTTTCTTGCTTGTAGGTGTATTGTTGAACATTGCCTCCTATCGCAGAAAAGCCACATTTGTAAAACTTCTCTGGTAGCCAAGGAAAGCAGCTTCACTTTAATTCACAGCATATGAGATGACTGCTATGATGACACTAATAATAAAACTGCGGTCTACTCCTGACATTTATCATGTCATAGCTGTTGGTAGTCTCCATTCTTAGTTTTAAAATATCTTATAGGACTTTAAAAGAAAGGAATATAGAGATGTGGACAGTCAACTTAATTTAAGAAGTAGCCCTGGTACATTAAAGAGAGCAGTTTTTTGGGATCAGTTGTTTAAACATTTACAAAAGCCATACTGTGGTAGGCATAATTCATTGTATGCATCACTTAAAAGCAATGGCCTTGGATCCAAGAGCAAAGGTCTGATGGTGAAATGGAACCGAACCATTTTGGGTAGCTCTTCATGCCACCGAAACAACTGGGAGTGGTTGGGAAACACTGTGGACTGCAGCCTGAGAAGGAAATCTGCAAAAAACATGGACCCCCTTCCCCTCTTGTGCAAGCAGAATGACTTCTGCTCGTGGAAGCACACCATCCATCCCAAGGCTTTTTTCCTCTTCAAAACTCTTTTAATTATTCCAAAGATTTAATTGTTAACACTTTGGAATACTGTATAATGCCAGTAAATAATCCAAGATCTCCCCTGCAACACATGCCAAAGAAATCGTTCAGTTACATCACTTGGTTCTCATATTCATCAAAAGAGGCTTAAATATTCAGGTCTGTCACTGGCTTCTGGATTGTATCCAGTGTTGCTAGTCTGATTGGTATATAAAATGTGAAACCCACCTTTTTTGAAGAAATATACAGATTCTGGCCTGCTCTTGTGTTTTGCTACAGAGAGGGCTGCTACTATTTTCCCATTTAATCCTCCAAATCCTTTTAAAACGGGCTTGGGATAGCCAGAATCCATTATGTCATTGGTGAAGCGCCAGTACTGAGAATCCTGAGAATTAAAATAGACAAAGTTATACCATGCCAGGAAATATCTGTTACCGGTTATAATATAGCAGATCTTTGGCTGGGGTGGAAAAACGACGCCAGGATTATTTCAATATAACACTTAATTTCCTGGTGGAAATACACATACAAGGAGTTATGTTGAAGAGATCTGTGCAGATGCAGTCATATCTTACAACACTCAAGTGGATTCCAGGACAAACCCTTTCACATGTTGGCTGCATTTACTAGTTGCCTTTCCAACACAAGGCTAACATCACAATTAAATATTAATATACATCATTTTGAAATAAAAAGCTGCAATAAAGCAAGTGTTAATCAAAACCAGAACTAATTAAATCCCAGCTTGGAAAAGCTTGTAGAAATGGGGAACACCTCCCAGCACAGAGGTCACAAACCTTTTATAATCAGAGACAAACTACATCAAAATTCAGAGCAAGCAATAATTACTGATAATTGACGTGATGATTCATCGTTCATAGTGTCCATAGCCCCAACACTGGTTGTTGAGCATCCTTCATTAGGAAAGTGGCACAGTCAAGGTGTCACAATGTGTAATAGATATACACAGAAGCACCCTGCACAAGTGTTTTCATGCACCGGCACAGATACATGCATGGTTTGTACTAGCACTGCTGGCAACTGTTCACCTCTGTCATTTCCCTTTATGTAAAATATCTCTTAAAAACCCTCTAGTACCATAAAACATCTTTTCCTGCCATTCCCTTCACATGCTGGTCATTCCAGCATCCCACCTACCCCTCCAAATATCTTAATGCACAGATTAAATTTACTTTTTTAAGGAGCCACATTTGGTTCAATACTGGTTGCAGAGCCCTTTCTAGCAAAATATACAGGCAGTAAATGAGAATGGTGATCTCCATGTATAGATTTGGGGGGGGGGGTTTGCAAAAAAACCCCAACCTGGTATTTTTTGGATTTGGGTATATTGAGCCCCCCAAAATTGGTATTTTCCAATATTCCCAAAACCAAATACCAGTATGGTATTTGGATTCATTAAATGTTTGAGATTGCTGAATATAAGCTATAACAGATAATCGATATGGGGGTACCTGGGGGCCCCTGTTTTTTTCGGTATAGGCTCCCCCCCATTTCAAAAAGATTGGACCAGGGGGTCCAATTCTATGGGTCCCCAAAGAAAGTGCCCCCATCCTCCATTTTTTCCAGTGGAGGAGGAAAAGGTACTTAAAAGGATTGCGGTCCCTTTAAATGCCTTCTCCAAGGCACACAACTCCACAGTGAGTGAACTCCAAAGCCATGTAAAGGGCTCACGGTCCCTCTAAATGCCTTCTCCAAGCTGAGAGTTCACTCCAAAGGCATTTAAATTCCCTTTAACTGCACCTATCCAACTGTCCCCATATATCCCAAATATTTTTGAGATTTTTTTGGGTTGGCCATTTTCGGATAACCAGATAAGTAGCCCACTAGCTAACCAGCTGAAAAAATACCCCCAAAATACCAGTAAAGTATTTTTCAGGGGTTTTTTCAGCTCTGTTTATGCCAAATGCACACCCCTAGTTTAAACTATTCCCCCAGTCTAGGCTAAGAATGCCCTACTTCATGCCTTGATAGACTGTTCCATCCTTAACTGATGGTGCATGACACAGAGCCTCATCCCTCGATCTACAGAATATGGAAAGAAAAGCATTAACAACTTTGAGGGAATAATATATTTAAGAGTAAACTACATGTTACACAGCATGTAATGAAGTTCTGATAGTTGCTTGTCCATTGCAAAATGCGCTTGGATACAGATGGGAAAGAAATCCTTTCACAGCCAGCAGCTTATTTGCTGAAACTACCCCAAACAGCTGTCCCCTGCCCCCACTGTATTCCAAACCTGGTTTTATGGAATTTACTTTCTCTGCAGCAAAGCATCTCCCTACTATCATTGAGGCTAAGATGTTTACTGCAAGTTAGAAAAGGAAATTCTGCAAGCAAAATGAAGCATGCAAAAATGTGCGCTGTGTAAACATTGATTTAATTGAGGCTAACAAGTTTGATTTATTTATGATTATTAGTCATTTGCTTTCATGTGTAATTACTTGACACGATACACCCACACGGAACTTTGCACTGAGTGATGCAGAGTAGGAGGCAGAATGAGACTACGGGGAACTTCCAAGTGGCAGATAACTGCAAGGGGTTCCTGTGGGGCCAAGAAACTTGTCAAGAGGGAAAGTCCTTCTAATGGCTATGAGCAGTGCCTCCCAGATGTTCTCGCTTTGCATAGAACTGAGAAGCCAAAATGGGGTTCTGATACCTGTGTGTGTGTGTTGTTGCCGCTGTGTTAAACTTTACTGCGGTCAGTAAATTTAATGGGGCCAACTCTTTCAAGCTGATTTTTTAAAAATGTGAATATTATTAAAAGCAACCTTAGAGGTTGCAATTGGAAGTGGAGAAAGAAATACGTAGAAAAGGGGATCTTTCCTATTTTATCTGTTCACAATGATTTGATTTTACTTCATTTATTCCCAGTGTTTGTCTCCAATACGGACCCAATATGACCTATATTGTTCTCCTCCAGTTTGGTGTAAGAGCCACTCCTCCACTTGCACCTGGCTGGATGATCTTGGACAAGCCATAGTTCTGACAAGAGCTGTCCTTGAAAAAGAGCAGTTTTTGTCAGAGCTCTCTCGGCCCCACCTACCTCACAGGGTGTCTGTTGTGTTTGTAAGCCACTCTGAGACACCTTTGGGTAGTAAAGGGCGGGGTATAAATCCAATCTTCTTCTTCTTCTCCATTTTTTCCTCACAAAAACCAAGTGAGCAGTGACTCACAAGAAAGCTCATACCCTGCCACACATTTCGTTAGACTCTTGCCCTTTTCTACTGCTACAGACAGACTAACAGGGCTACCTGTCTTGATCTAACAACCAAGTGAGATAAAGTATGTGCATGACGAGCCCAAGGCCACCCAGGAAGCTTACATGACAGATTGTGGATTCAAACCTGAGTCTTCCGGATCCAAGCTGAACACTTGAACCACTATACTGTGCTGGCTTTCAATATTTTTTATTGCTTCCTTCCTCAAAGGAGCTCAGGCGCAGTACACAGTTCTCATTTCTTTTCCAAATGCTTTCCCATCCATAGGAAACAAGACTGCATTTATTTATGTATTTATTCATTCACATTTACAGCCCGCCCTTTCCAGGAAGCAGGCTCAGGGTGGGTAATGACATTTCATTTATACAAAATGTATTAGTTAATTTTATTGTATTAACATTTAAAACATCATCATAAATATTAAAAATATTAAAATGTTGGTCACAGCATATAGCATAGAGATTTTCTGGTTGTGGGAGGTTCCCGGCCATAGCCAGTAGTTGTTACATAGATCATGCAGGGCTCTTTTTGTAGCAGGTACTCATTTGCATATTAAGCGACACACCCCTAATGTACCCAATCCTTCAAGAACATACAGTAGCCCCTGTAAGAAGAGCTCTGTAAGCTCTTGGAGGATTGGCTACATTAGGGGGTGTGGCCTAATATGCAAAGGAGTTCCTGCTACAAAAAGAGCCCTGCTAGATTGAAAGAATAACAGGGTGACGGACACCTCAGGGAGGCCATATATGGGCGTCCGCTGCCTCAGCCAGAGGCCTGGTGGAAGAGCTCCGTCTTGCAGGCCCTGTGGAATTGAAGTAGATCCCGCAGGGCCCTGATCTCAATGGGGAGCATATTCCACCAGGCAGGGGCCAGGGCGGAAAAGGCCCTGGCCCTGGTTGAGGCAAGATGAATGTCTTTCGGGCCAGGGACTACCAGGAGGTGTTGATCCACAGAGCGTAGTGCTCTTCGGGGCATATACAGGAAGAGGCGGTCCCTCAGATACGTTGGTCCCAGGCCATGTAAGGCTTTAAAGGTTATTACCAACACCTTGAAATGGATCTGGGACTCTACCGGTAACCAATGCAATTGGCGGAGTACTTGCCAAACGTGAGCTTGCATAGGCTTCACTGTTAGCAGGCACGCTGCTGCATTTTGCACCGGCTGTAATTTCCAGGTCAGCCTCAAGGGTAAGGCTGCATAAAGCAAATTACAGTAGTCAAGCCTGGAAGTAACCATTGCATGGGTCCCTGTAGCCAAGTCTTGGGGAGAGAGGGAGGGTTTCAGCAACCTAATCTGCTGAAGATGGAAAAAGGCAGATCAGGCAGCTGCAGTAACCCGGGCCTCCATAGAGAGAGAGGCATCCAGTGTCACTCCCAGGCTCTTCACCTTCTGGGCTGGCACCAAAAGTGCCCCTTCCAGTGTGGGGAGCCTGATTCCCATATCCCCTCCCTTCCAGCTTAGGTACAGGACCTCTGTCTTCGATGGATTTAGCTTCAACCGACTCTACCACAACCATCCAGCCACAGCCTCCAAAGCCTCGGCCAAATTATCAGGGGCAGAGAATGGATAGCCTTCCAATAACAGAGCTGGGTGTCATCTGCATATTGATGACAACCCCACCCATACCTCCAGACAAACTGGGCAAGAGGGCACATATAGATGTTAAATAGCATTGGCAAGAGGATCGCCCCCTGCGGCACTCCACATTCCAGTGGGTATCGCAGGGAGATCCTCTTGCCCAGCGCCCCCCTCTGTCTCTGACCATGGAGCCTGGAAAGGATCGAGGATGGAAGCGTCATCCAGGAAAGCTTGGAGTTGTTCGGCCACCACTCTCTCAACCACCTTACCCAGGAACGGAACGGTAGATTCGACACTGGGCAGTAGATGGCCAGGACCATAGGGTCCAGTGTTGGTTTTTTGAAGAGTGGACAGACACATGAAACAAAAGGGATAAGCAGACTCTCTTCTCCTTCCCATTACCCATTTCTAATTGCAACTTTTCGTTTTATTTTTTAAAACTTATTCTGAGACTGATCCACGCATCTCTCATAGAACATCTAGTCTGGTTCTCCATCTCCCTGCTTAACATACAATTTTTTAAAAGTTTGGTAAACGTCTATGCTAATACATTTTTTCTTAATCATCTTTCTTACATGGATCCTTCAGTGGTAGCTTAGCTGATGCAATAATTTGTGGTTGGGTGGAAGAAATTAGCTTAATTTTTCTTTTTCTTTACAGAGCTGGATATTTTCAATAAAACATGTATGATTTGGCAGTCCAAATCTGACCCACCCAAGCTGCCAGACTTGGTTTACTTATGATGAGATCTCCAGGATTTTTTCCCTCCAATCTTGGCAATATTAATTGGGAACATTTGCTAATAATAGGGACAAGTAGGATGTAGAAGCAGAAGACATGGTGTAAAGTGTAGATTTCAGAACACACAGCTAATTTAAGACTCTTGTACGACACCACTCATGTAAAAATATGTAAACTTGATTCTGATTTGATTCAGCATAAATGGCATGTGTTAACCTTGTATTATAGACCAAGTTGGAGCTCCCCATGGGGAGCCAACTGCAAGAGCAATCCAAGCAGTTGCTCGGAGTGGCGAGATCTTTAAAGCCAGAAAGCCACACATAATCCGCTGGTCATGTCCATCATTTGCTGGACTGTTACAAAGTACCCTGGGGCATACCTCCACTGAGTGTGAGCTGCTGCAAAATGCCTGGGCGTTCTCTAGTTTCCAAGATTATCCTCTTAAGAAGGTAAATATATCTTGGTTACAAGGTATACAGGTTGCTGACATTTCTGGGGTCATTTCTGCTTTTACTACTAGTCCTGCTGAGGAACAGGAAATATAAGGTGTGGTACACAGTGTTCTGGTGTTCCTTGGAAGCTTCAGACTTTCCACATTATTTTTAAAAAATGTTTCTACCAGGTTCCTAAAATGTGTGGTCTTTCTCATTCAGAAATAACAGTCGTGCACCAAAAACAGTTTGTCACGCTTACCAGCCCAGCAGTTTATTAGCAAAACTCTGGCAAGATTCACACTTAACAGCTAAATTATGTTTAGTTATTTGGCTGGTCTATTTAATATATTAAAATGTTTTAATTAATGGGGGAGCTTTTTTAATTAGCCAGGAATATTCCTGCATGTGAGAAGGGAGAATATCTCTTTTGAGTTGTTTGCCATGATACATACACGCATGATCTAAAAATAAAATGTTTTTTCACTAAAATAATTGTCATCTATATGCAAATTAGTTGATCAATTAAAGCTCATATATTTCGCCAGCTAAGTTTTTTTTAATCAAGTGAGAACCCTAATTGCACTTAACATTCTCACTGCGTGTAGTTTAAACAGTTAAATATACTTTGTTTAAATTGCCTGATTGTACTCCAGGGGTTTTAAAATCTGCATAGCCATGAGCAAAATCAGAAACAGTTTTTGCGTCTGGAAAAATCTATCTTGGCACAAAAAGAATCTCTCATGACAAATTCACAATAAAGTTCCTGCATGCAAGACATTTGTTTCATTCCCTATTTTCACTTTTAGCTTTGAACACAGAGAAATGTACAACAAAATCTTTTTTTGATACCTATGAAGACTTTTGTCCGACAGAACACCAACAGAAGGGGGTGTGGATTTCCCCTGCATTCCTCCATTGTCAACTTACGTTTGATAATAAGGTGAACAAAAGGAAAATTTGAGGAATAGATTGGTAAAAATGATAAGACAAACTATGAGCATTTCTTCAAATATATCAGGAGCAGGAAGCCAGCTAGGGAGGCTCTTGGGCCTTCTGATGACCAAGGAATTAAAGGATTGCTTAAGGAAGATGAGGAAATGGTAAAGGAACAATGAATTCTTAGCCGCTTTCTTCACTGTGGAAAATGGGGGGCACATATCCACACCTGAGCCAATGTTTGGAAGAAGGGTATCTGAAAAACTGAGTCAAATTGAGGTGATGAGAGATGTTCTTGAAATCAACATGTCTGCCCTTCCCAATGGCATGCACCCAAGGGTTCTTTAAAAACTCAAATGTATCAGCCTACAAGAATATGTAACTTGTCACTAGAATAAGCCTCTGTGCTGGATGATTGAAAAGTAACAAATGCCTTCCCAATTTTTAAAAATGGATCCAGAGGGGATCGAAGAAATTACAGACCAGATAGCATCTGTTCCAGGAAAACCAGAAGAAACTGTTATTCAAGAGAAAATTAAGCACATCAAGGAACAAAGCCTGCTGAGGGAAAATCAGCATGGCTTCTTTTTAAAAGTCCTGCCTTTTTGGAGCTCTTTGATCAGGTTGCCAAGTGTGTGGACAAGGGTGATCTGGTAAACTTACCAGATCAGACTAGGGGTGTGCAAAAAAAAAAGTCGGTATTTTTTTGCTTCAGGTATATCAGACCCCAAAAATATTGGTAAATGCCGAATTTCCCCAGTCCAATACTGGTAAAGTATCAGGACTGGGGAAATAGTCAGTATTGCTGATAATATTTCGGTCTGATATGCCCAATGGGAGGGAAGGGAGGCATGTTAAAATGCCTTCTTTCCCTCCCAAAGCCCCTGCAGCTTTCCTGGTCAATTTCACTCCTGGCCAGTCAGCTGCTAGGTTTAAGCCATTTAAGCCAAACAGCAAAGAGCCCATGGGAGTGAAACTGACCAGGGAAAGCCTCCTCTCTCTGCCTTCCCTTCTCTAGCTGCCCTGGGGTAGCTGGAGAAGGGCAGGCAGGGAGCCCAGGCATGTTTTCATGGTTGCCCTTTGGCTTCCCAGCTGGCTCACCACAAATATCTCCCCAAACTTGGGGTGGGAAGGAAAGGCATTTAAACATGGCTGCTCTCTCTGCCTACGCTTATTCAGCAGCCCTGGGGCAGCTGGAGAAGGGAAGACAGAGAGAGGAGGCTTTCCCTGGTCAATTTCACTGTCACCAGCCTGTCAGCTTTATACGGCTTAAACCTAACAGCTGATTGGTGGGGAGTGAAATTGACTAGGGAAGCCACAGGGGCAAGGAAGTCGGCATTCGACTACCCGAAAGCCCAAAAAGTTGAATGAATTCAGGAATAAATTTGGGGAACTATTCGGTTGCTGAAACGTTTCCTGAATTTGCATTCAGCTTAAGAATACTGAATAAATTCCGACAAGGCATTTATTCGGTATTTTTTTGGGGGGGGTCAGGGAAGCCAAATGCACACCTCTAGATCAGACTTGGACTTACAAAAGCTTTCAACAAGGTACCTCCTCAAGAATTCCTAAGTAAGCTTAGCAATCATGGGTGAACAGGCAACAACGTGGCAAATGCAGTTAAGCATTGGTGAGTTAAAAGTGATGATCACTGGAACAAGACATCCTACATTTAAATATATGCTAATGAAGTCTGCACAGGCTGAGCCTGAGATTGAGGAAATATTGGGATTGCAGTGGATAGCTAGAGGGAAAATGTTGACTCAGTGTGCAGCAGCAGTCAAAAGGGTAAATTCTATGCTGGGGATTATTAGGATGACAGAATCAAATGGCCAATAATGTCATGCCCTTGTAACACATGTTTGGAGGGAAAGGTGTTGCCTGCACACTCCCAGTTTCATTGAATTAACAGATCTGTTAATTGCAGGAGAATCAATAAAATTTATCAGCCTGGAATTGGACTGTGTTCAAGAGAAGAGGGGCGAGCAACTGTGTCCAGACCTGGAATCAGAATGACCATATGTCTCAACCTTCAAACTCTCTTCCAAGCAGAGGGATGTAGAAAAGTTCTACTCTTCGTCCACCTTCCAGTTCTTTTGCCTAGTGTTCTGCCTCTAGTTAGCTGTCATCTGAGTATTCTGAGTATTCCCACTTCTCTGTGCATTTTAAGATTTATACTTAGTTATTAAAGTGGTTAAGACACTGAACTGCAGGCTATAATCTCATCCTCTCATCCATCTTTTTTTCCACTTGATCAGGATTCAGCCAGGGACTGAAGGGACAGCATGGCTGAGCAACCAAAAGCGAGTGGGAAGAAAGGGAAGAGGGAACTTGTCAGAGGATTGCCACTTGCAGACCCAATCTTATGCCATCATCTCTCTCTGATGCACACCCTGATCCAGGGGACAAAGGGGAGAGTGTTTTCTCTTGTTGGTGGCAAATTCTACTGGAGGATTAAAGTCCCAGACCCAAAGGATTGGGGGAAAAGGTTTCCGGCTGCACAATATGGGTGGCTTCTTTTCTGGCAACATTCCAGATTCTTATGTTGTAAACAGTATCTGCAAAAAATTAAGTTGTCAATATGCATATGTCGCTAACGATGATAAATAAACTTATTTCACCTTGATAAAGAAGGTTTTGCCATCACAGTTACATCTAGAAAAGACAGTGTCAATGGGGGACGGAATGCCCCACACCTCAGTGATCTTACGAGGGCAACGGGATGGTGAGCTAGCTCCGTCCAGCAACCAGTAGTAATGACCTGCAGAAGCAAGCAGAGGTAGAAGTTATGTGGAGAAAGCAAAGCATTAGTCTTTATCACTCTCACTCCCTCTGCAGTGCTTATCCTTTTCGATGAATGCCCATTGGAAAAAATATAAAACATTACAATAACGGTTCTCAAACTCTCCTTAGGAGGTATAGGGCATTTAAAGCGGGGTCCAAAGTTCCCCAGAGATGTCAGTACCTGAGAAAGGGGTTGCCTTCCTTCCCCATCAGCTGAGGCCTGGAGAGTTTGATGGTTCTGGATGTGGGCCCGCCCTGACCTAAGTTGGATTTATTTGATGAGTATGCCCTTATTTTGGCCATCCATCCAAATGTGATGTCAAAACCAAGGAGGCCAGGATGTTTTGGTGCTTTCCTACCTCTTTCTGTTCCTTGAGAACAGCTATATGAGATCAGAAATATCCTACTCTGCTCCTCTTCTAATGCTAGTCCTTCATTACTATCACAATCCTAGCATCTGCCATGTGCCATCAGGCTATTGGCCCACAAGGACACCCAAGGATATATGCACAGTGACCTGTGGAACATGGTTATTGTGGCACTGAGTTTAAGGTTAGGATAAATTTGTGTGTATGTGTGTGGGGAGAATTAATTTTGAAAGTTAGGGAAACACTGCATTAAAAATACGAAGTGCTTCTTAAAGCAACACGAACCTAGCTTGGACAGGGGGGAAATTTCTCTGCCACACCTCCGCTTGTGTCTAGGACAGGAGGCAGAGGTGCTGTCTCTGAATCGTGCCTTGGACTTTGCAGGAGCGGCATAGCCAGGTCCCCACACACAGCTGTGCTGCCACCACTACCAATGCCCTGGATCTCACTGGGGTGGTGTGGGAGAAAACTGCTTGGGGCAGCCAAATGGCTTGAGACCACTTGTTCAAGTATCAATGTACTGGCTGAATGTCAATTTTTTGTTTCTGATGTTCATCTAGGGTCACTTTTTTCACTGAACAGCTATATACAGATACAACCAAACTGGGGCCAATAGCTACATAAAATAACACCTTGTTATGTACATATATATTGTTCACACACAAAGCTGGATAACATGTTGTTATGTACGCATATATTGTTCACACACAAAGCTGGATAACTGGAGCTGTCTAATGGATACACCATTGGGCTAGGCCCCAGGGGGTTGCAGTTCAAATCCCCCAGCTAAGTTGACTGGATGGCCTTGGGATAGTTACTGTCTCTTTCCTAACCTCTCTCCCTGGATTGTTTTGAGGGTAAAAGTGACTAGGGAGAACCGTGCATGCTGCCTTAGAGGAAGGGTAGGATCGAATTATTATAGATACGTTGCTATTTGACCTTTTGACAAAAATAGTTTGGTAACTCACCTCTGAATACAGCTAATGATCCATTTTGTAAAGGGACAATCCCATCTGCAGGCTTCCCATTACACAAGTTCGTCTGTTCAGGCATATCTGGTGCAAAATAATTGGTAATTGTTCTTATTTAATTTTTTTTAAATAATTTTAAAAATACAAATTGTCCATCATAATGTTCTCTAACAAAGTGGGAAAATGTGATAGAAATAGGCTACTGTATCACTATGGATCCTATGACTTCATTCTGCTAAGCTGGATCCCATGGCACTCTTCTGTTAAGTCTTCTTCAGATGGAAAAAAGTCTGTCTTTGTAGAAGCAAGAATTGCTCTGTTGAAGGAAGACGTGCTGGAAAGGAGTCACACGATCCAGCGCCAGATGTAACAGTAAACTGGCTGACTCCTGTATGAACAATAAAAGCAATACAAAAGTGCCACCCATAAGGCCAGAATATCTACCTGTTCAGCAGACTCCTCAGGTATGTGGGAAAATATGATTTCGTAAATTAATAGAAAACAAAATAAGAGTCTGATAAGGACCAAAATGCATCAAGAGGAACATAATGTTGACAACAGCTGAATGTCAGTTGGGGCAGTAGCACATATAAGACTGTTCAAGTATCTAAGACAAAGATATTTTGAAGGGTAGAGTGGTAATTCAAAATTGTTCCCCGCACCCATGATTCCTCACAGGCCCCCAGGTTGCTCACAAATGACACATAATTTGTTTTCAGAGGTAATTCTGACAAAGACATACAAAACTAGGAACCAGATCATTATTCATAATAGCACTGGCACTCTTACCCTAAGTATTTGCATTGGTAATTTCTGGACAGCTGGATCAGAGAAATTTCAGGATCCGTGAAAACCTTCTTACCCTCTTTTCAGACCAAATCTGAATTGCAATCTAGAATAGTTTCTTAGGGTTGACCTCCAGACTTTTAGTCCTGACATCTGTTTCATCCACAAGTATACCATTTGGTACCTATATGTTTATAATTGTTTGCACCATATTTTTCTAAACATACAGCTAGGAAGAATTTGCACAAATTGGGATGGATCCCATGGAAGATTTGCATGTATGCAAGAATCTTCGTGCAAATGCAAGCACTAAAATTACTCCTTGGTGTCTGCTTGCATTAAGAGAGAGCAACTGTATCCCCCTAATATCTTATTTTGCATGTGTAAGAAATATCACAAGATATGAAAGCTCTAAATAAATAAATCTATGGCTTTATCAAAATCAAATCAAATTAAGTCAGGAGAGCGTGCTGTTGCACATTCCATTGCTTCACAGACACAATGTTATTTAAAGATTTATTGGAGCGCTACATGTCACAGTCACTACAACATTCCTTGTGCAAGTAGAACCCTGCTAAGCACACTTTCCTTTCATGCATTGCTGGATTCAGCCCATGCTGTCCATAGATTTATTTTATTTATTGAGAGTGTTTAGACAGCCACCATTCTCTCGTGCACCGCTGGGCCAAAGCCAGTGTTCCCTCTAAGCTGAATGGCCTCTCATTAACACAGGAAGCCCTGCTCAGCAGCAATCAGGAGCCACGTAGGGTCTAGCAGTGACCATTGCCCATTTTAAGATTACAGCAGTTATATTCTACTCAGGATGTGAACTGCTCCACTCAGGGGGGGGGGGGATTAGAGGGAACATTGCCCAAGTCATAAAATTAATGCCTTCCAGAAAATGAATGCGTTTTCACTTTACATTAGGAAACAATACAGCCCACTCTACCAATAATTCTACTGATAGGTACTAGTGTTTTCTTTCCTTACCCCCTTGTATGAAACTGGTCACCATTAGCATTATATTACAAATGCATTATATTATAATGCAAACCTCTACAGTTACACAGTGTTTTATGATATTTTATGTGTAAATTGTTATTTTAATACCATTTTAATTGTATTATATCTGTTGTACACCAGCCCATTTGGAGAGGGTGGTATATAAATCTAATTTTAAAAAATAGGGAACAGAGGTTGGAGCCTCTCATGCATTAAGATCAATTTCTGGAAAGATCATTTGGGATGTTGTGCAAGTGCTACCATGACGCCTACAAGTCTACAATCTTTTTGATGAGGTGTTATTGCTGAGAACATCTATGAACACAATGCCAGTATGCATTGTGGTGGATGGGAGCCTGTGTGGCATATGGATGGCATCTTGTACTTGGACCACACAAACTTGGGTTCACAGCCCTACTCATCCGTGAAGCTCACCAAGTACCCTTGGACGAATCACTCTTTTGCAGCCAAACTTACCTCCAAGTATTGTTGTGAAGATAAGATGGTGGTGGGGAAAACTGCCATGAACTCCTTGGAGGAAGGGTAAGGTAAAAACTAAACAGTTTTACTTAATAGTTTAATTTCCTAAGGCCATCAAGCAGGTACATATACAAGCTAAGAACTGATTCTATATCCATTCAGATCTACTCTTAACACCAGACTACTTTGGTTTTCCATCCTACCCACTGAATTTTTAATAAAGGCAAACCTTCCCCAAAAACTCTTCCCTACAACAGAAGTGCAATTATCCATGGAAGGTATATTCCTGTTGAAGTTACCCCAGCAGAGAATCCTGTGTGATATGGTTGCACTGTGCATCATCTGATCTGATATTTATATAAGGTTTTAAAGATTTGAGACCAAACTTGGCCTTGAAAAGTTGCATATTTTTCATGTTATATTTATTTGTGAAAAAGTATCATTAATGGCATGTATCATACCATTCTGCTCGGCAAAATTGGAAGCCTTCCTCTAGTCTGAGGAAACGTCCTCCAACTTAAGTGGCTCTTCTGCTGGGGGAAGAGCCACGAGTTGGAGGAAGGTTTCAAACTTTCCCGAGCATAAGGATAGCGTGCATGCCACCATCTCTGCTTTATTTTTGACCTTGTTGCACATTTCTCTGCTCTTTCTATTTTGTGCATGAATTAGAAAGAAGAAAGATTATGGGGAAATGGCACTCTTGCATGGTATTCACAAGAGCTGATTACATACTGAGTTTAAAGGCAAATTATCTTAAATCAATTTATGGGTTGCTAGAAAGTATTCCTCCAGATAGGGTGGGGTCAACAGAGGGAAGGCTGGAGAGATAGGCATGTGAATTATGGAAAATGGTGCCATCATATGAGCACGTTGGATTGTCAAAAGAAGAACAGTGTATTTTGGGGTTGCGTCTTCACTTGTAGGTCTGTTAAAGTCCAACAATTCAATGCTGGACTTCTTTCCAGGGTCACTCTCTAGGGCTAGCATCTCTCCCAGATTAGCCTTTTTCATGTATTGCATTCATGTGTACCAGACCCTGGCACGCAGATATCTGGACCGTGCTCCAGTTATGCATGGACATTATAAACAAGGAATGCTCAGGGGCATGTTTTTAGGTTTTTAGTCATGAGCAATGGTAAACTTACAAAGTTGTATTCTTGAGTATATTCAAGGCTAAACTAAATTTTTAATTTTTAAGATAAATAGCTGTGGTACTTTTTAATACTCAAAATCACTTCCCATCTCCTACAAAAAACCATGTGTACCCAGATATACTCACATATACCCCCCTACATTCCTTCCAGGTATTTTAAGACATTGGTATTCATCCTTAGTACAAGTTTAAAGAAATAAATATACCTTTATATAATAAGGGTGTGACTATTTTCTCTGGTCGAATATATTCTCTGGTTATGTTGGTAATCCTCTCAGGAAGTCTAGCTGTATAAGTTGTAGTATACGTTGTAGTAGGGAAATAAGTCACACGTCGTCTTTTTGTAGTTACAAGAGTGGTGGGAAAAGATGAAGTATACTGTGTGGTCCTGTCAACTGTGGAAGCTGGGGTGTTGGGAGATTTTGATGTAATCAAAGACGTAGTCACCTGTGTTACTGTAGTATTTGTATTCTTGTTAGCGGGAGTTTCCTTGGTGGATTCTGTATCTGAAACAAGATCAATTTTTGTATTAGTTGTAACGTTACGTGTGGTTGTAACTGGATATTCAGGTCTATTTGATGGGTTGGTGCTTGTAGATGTGGTAGTAGTTGTTGTTATCCGTGTCATATTAGTGGTGACTTCTGACTTGACCTTTTTATCGTTTTCATTAGGGTTACGTGAGCTAGGATTTGATTCCGTTGTGACAGTTGTGGAGGTTTTTGTGACCTTAGTGATGCTGCCTGGCCTGCCACTTTCATCAGGATTAGGGGAATTGCTCAATGAATCAGGTTCTGTTTTGATGGTGGTAGTAGTTTTTGTGACTTCAGTTGTGCGGTCTGGCTTATCAGGTTTTGGTGTATCATTTGGCGACTTAGACTGTGTAATTGTTGTTGTCGTCTCTGTTACTTTGGAAGTGACACCTGGTGTGTCAACTGTACTATCACCATTGAAACTAGGTTCATCATTTGATGGTTTAGATTGTGTTGGTCCTTCTGGGATCTCAGGATTCTTTGATAAAGGTCTCCCTTCATCACCACCATTAGGACTGTTTGGATCAGTCTGTGTTGTTATTGTCTCTATGACTGTAGTAGTCCTTTCTGGTTTGCCATTTTTATCATCACCAGTAGGGCTGGGTTGGCCACTTGAGGGATCATTCTGTGCTATTATTGATTCTCTGACTGGAGTAATTCCTTCTGGTCTACCATTTTTATCATTACTATCAGGGGTGGGAGTGCTATTTACTGGGTCACTCTGTGTTATTATTGTCTCTCTGACTGTAGTAGTCCTTTCTGGTTTGTCATTTTTATCATCTTCAGTAGGGCTGGGTTGGCCACTTGAGGGATCAGTCTGTGTTGTTACTGTCTCTCTGGAAGGTCTAGTTCCTTCTGGTCTATCATTTTTATCACCACCAGTAGGCCTTGGTTGACCACTTGAGGGACTGGTCTGTGTTACTGTTGTATCTCTGACTGGACTGGCTCCTTCTGGTCTATCATTTTTATCATCATCAGTAGGTCTTGGTTGACCACTTGAGGGATCAGTCTGTGTTACTGTTGTCTCTCTGACTGGAGCAGTTCCTTCTGGTCTATCATTTTTATTATCACCAGTAGGCCTGGGTTGGCCACTTGAGGGATCAGTCTGTGTTGTTACTGTCTCTCTGAATGGTCTAGTTCCTTCTGGTCTATCGTTTTTATCATCATCAGTAGGCCTTGGTTGACCACTTAAGGGATCTGTCTGTGTTACTGTTGTCTCTCTGACTGGAGCAGTTTCTTCTGGTCTACCATTTTTATTATCACCTGTAGGGCTGGGTTGACCACTTGAGGGATCAGTCTTTGTTACCGTCTCTCTACCTGGTCTGGTTCCTTCGGGTTTATCATTTTTATCATTAACAGTAGGGCTGGGTTGGTGACTTGAGGGATCTGTCTGTGTTGTAATTGTTTCTCTGACTGTAGTAATCCCTTCTGGTTCTGGTGTTATTGCTTCTCTGACTGTAGTAGTGCCTTCTGGTTGGTCATTTTTATCATCACCAGTAGGGTTGGGTTGATCGCTTGAGGGATCAGTCTGTGGTATTATTGTGTCTCTGATTGGAGTGGTTCCTTCTGGTTTATTATCAGGAGTGGGTATGCCATCTACAGGATCAGATTGTGTTGTTATTGACCCTCTGACAGGAGTGGTTCCTTCTGGTTTGTCATTTTTATCATTACCAGTAGGGTTGGGTTGGTCTCTTGAGGGATCAGTCTGTGGTATTATTGTGTCTCTGACTGGAGTGGTTCCTTCAGGTTTATTATCAGGAGTGGGTATGCCATCTACAGGATCAGATTGTGTTGTTATTGTCCCTCTGACAGGAGTAGTTCCTTCTGGTCTATCATTCTTGTTATCACCAGTAGGGTTGGGTTGGCCACTTGAGGGATCAGTCTGTGGTATTATTGTGTCTCCGACTGGAGTGTTTCCTTCTGGTTTATTATCAGAAGTGGGTATGCCATTTACAGGATCAGATTGTGTTGTTATTGTCCCTCTGACAGGAGTAGTTCCTTCTGGTCTATCATTCTTGTTATCGCCAGTAGGGTTGGGTTGGCCACTTGAGGGATCAGTCTGTGGTATTATTGTGTCCCCAACTGGAGTGGTTCCTTCTGGTTTATTATCAGGAGTGGGTATGCCATTTACAGGATCAGATTCTGTTGTTATTGTCCCTCTCACTGTAGTGGTCCCTTCTGGTCTATCATTCTTGTTATCACCAGTAGGGTTGGGTTGGCCACTTGAGGGATCAGTCTGTGGTATTATTGTGTCTCTGACTGGAGTGGTTCCTTCTGGTTTATTATCAGGAGTGGGTATGCCATTTACAGGATCAGATTGTGTTGTTATTGTCCCTCTGACAGTAGTGGTTCCTTCTGGTCTATCATTCTTGTTATCACCAGTAGGGCTGGGTTGGCCACTTGAGGGATCAGTCTGTGTTGTTATTGTCTCGCTCACTGGTCTGGTTCCTTCTGGCTTATCATTTTTATCATCACCAGGAGGGATGGGTGTGCCATTTACGGGCTCAGTCTGTGTTACTGTGGTCTCTCTGACTGTAGTAGTCCCTTCTGGTTCTGGTGTTCTTGCTTCACTGACTGTAGTAGTACCTTTGGGTCGGTCATTTTTATCATCATCAGTAGGGCTGGATTGGCCACTTGAGGGATCAGTCTGTGTTGTTATTGTCTCTCTTACTGTAGTAGTCCCTTCTGGTTTGTCATTTTTATCATCGCCAGCAGGGATGGGTGTGCCATTTACGGGCTCAGTCTGTGATATTGTGGTCTCTCTGACTGTAGTAGTCCCTTCTGCTTCTGGTGTTATTGTGTCTCTGACTGTAGAAGTACCTACTGGTTGGTCATTTTTATCACTGCCAGTAGGGCTGGATTGGCCACTTGAGGGATCAGTCTGTGTAGTTACTGTCTCTCTGCCTGGTTTGGTTCCTTCTGGTTTATCATTTTTAGTATCACCAGCAGGGCTCGGTGTACCATTTACCAGACCAGTTTGTGTAATTGTGGTCTCTCTGGCTGTAGTCGCCCCTTCTGGGTTTGGTGTTAATGACTCTGTGATTGTAGTAGTCCCTTCTGGTTTGTCGCTTTTATCATCACCATCAGGGCTCCGCTGGCTACTTGAGGGAGCCCTCTGTGCTGTTATTGATTCTCTGTCTGGAGTGGTTCCTTCTGGTTTATCATTAGGGTTGGGTGTGCCACTTCTGGAGTCAGTTTGTGTTATTGCCTCGGGCACGTTAGTGCTAGATTCTGGTTTATCATTTTTACCATTATTATCAGGAGTAGCTGAATTATTTGGGGGATCAGTCATGAGTATTGTCTCTCTATCTGTAGTAGTCCCTTCTGGTTTGATATTTTTGTCATCCACTATAGGACGGGGTTTGCCATTTGCTGAATCTGTTTGTGTTGTTGTTGTCTCTTTGGGAGTCGTAGTCCTATCTGGCTTGTTGCTTTTATCATTACCATCAGGACTTGTTATTTCTCCTGGAACAGTCTGTGTTTTTGTTATCTCAGTAACTGTAGTGCCACTGCCTGGTTTGTCATTGTTACCATCAGGATTTACGGTGCCACTTGTTTGATCTGTCTGTGTTACTGTCTGCATGGCTGTAGTTGTCCCATCTGATCTGTCATTTATATTATCACCACCAAGAACGGGTGTGGGGTTTACTGCATCAGCCTGTGTTATAGTTGTCCCTGAGACTGTTGTACTGCTTCCTGTCATGTCATTTTTATCATCAGTTCCATCATCTCTATCACTTGTGGCATCTGTTTGTGCTACTGTTGTCTCTGTGATCCCAGTACTACTTTCTGGTGTGCCATTTATATTGCCGGTACCTGGTTTAGCTGTGTCACTTGCTGGATCAGTCTGTGTTGTGGCTGTCTCTGTGACTGTAATACTTCTTTCTGTCCTGACACTTCCGTAATCACTTACAGGCTGAGGTGAACTTGTGAAAGGAGTGGAAGGAGTTGTCTTTTTTACAGGAATAGATGCCTCATTTTCACCAGCTGTGGTCATCCCTTGATCACCTGCAGTGGTTTCTTTTTCTGCAGCCATAGTTGTGTCTGTGGAACTTATAGGAGCTGTTTCTTTGTCAGCAGTGGTTGTGTCTTTGGCTTCCATAGTACTACCGCCTGTTGTCAGCTCCTCACGAATAGTCATAGGTTCTGTTCTCTCTGTGGCTGTTGTTTCTTGATCAGTAGTAGTTTTCACTTTTACATCTGTAACAGCAGTCTCTTCACTGGCTAATGTTAGGGCATTTGTACTTGAAGTTGCTACTGTTTGAGTCCCTGCTGCTGTTTCACTTCCACTTGCTTTATCTGTTGTCATACTGTCTGCATTTCCTGTTGTCCTTGTGTCTTTATTATCTGCTCCAGCAGCACTGTCTGCATTGCCTGTTGTCCTTGTGTCTTTATTATCTGCAGTTGTTTCAGTCAATGAGGAGACAGTACTTGGAGTCATTGTATCTGATTTATGGGTTATTAAAGTCTCTGCTGATGTAATGTCTGCTGTTGCTATTGTAGTCTCGGTATTACTAACTGTACCTTTATTATTTGTTGCAGCACTCTCTTTATTTGTAGTAGTTGTTTTATCATTTTCAGGTGTTGCATCATTCTTCTCTGTTGTTGAAATCTGGCTGTCTGCACTGGTTGTGTCCTTAGCAATGGTTGATATTGCTTCCATAGCTACCGTAGTAGTGTCTCTTTTGGCTATTGTTGTTGTGCCTTTAGATGCAGAAGTTATGGCTTTCATATCAGCAGTGCTTGTATCTTGGCCCACAGTGACACTAGCTATAGTAGACAATGTCAAAATGCTTGAAATGGTGCTAGGAGATGGATTACTGTTTGGCCTTAATGGTTTTGTAGTAGTGACTGTGAAGGATGGGGTCACTTTTTCAGACTGGGAAGGAGGGATCTGACTAACACGATCTTCAGATAAAGGAGTTGTTGCAGTACCTTTATTTCCTTTGGTTGTATGCTCTGTGTTAGGTTGCTTTGTACTTGTCGAAGGCTGAGTAGTCGTTGTCGTAGGCATCGTCGTTGTGGTCATAGTAGTAGGTGTCATTGTTGTGGTTACGGTAGTAGGCGCCTTCGTAGTCATAGTAGTAGGTGTCATTGTTGTGGTTATGGTAGTAGGTGCCTTCGTAGTCATAGTAGTAGGTGCTGCCATTGAGGCCGTTGTGGTAGGCGGCCTCACTGTGGTTGCAGTAGTAGATGGTCTTGCCGTTGTCATAGTAGAAGGGAATTTAGTTGTGGTTGTAGTAGGAGGTGGCTTTGTTGTGATCGTAGTAGATGGAAGGCGTGTTGTGCTTGCGGTGGAAGTCTGATTCACTGTAGACGTGGTAGAAGGCTGACTGGATATGGTTGTGGTAACTGCCGTTGTCACAGCATTGTCTACCCCACTGCCATCCTCCTCAGAAATCACTTTTATCGCTTTGGTTTTTGACGTCTTTGATAATGACTTTGATGATTTTTTAGCTAAAAGAAATGGAAAGGAAATGACAAAATCCAGTTATTGAATATGCATTACTCTTTAAAACATTACTCTTCTGAAACTTTTTGGTTTGGTTGCCTCAGACACTGTGAATCTTAACACCGTGACGTGACAGAAGCTACCAGGCCTAGAAACGTAATGGCATATCAATTGTAGACTATTTTACTAGGAAAGAGACAGGGTAAAAACCTTTGTCTAAATTAGGTATGCAAACATACATATATTTATGTATAATTGTACAAAGTCTTGCTGATTGATTACCAGCTTGCCTACTACAATGGTCTACAAAGCTGTCTCATTTTACAATGCAGTTCGGCAGGGGGAGACAAATGTTGAAATAAGATATCTAACAGTATAATTCTTCTATTTGTGCCATATTTCTGACTGTCTCCTCAACCAACATGTCACTGGAAAGATCTACCTTCAAACTTCCGAAATGGATTTGTGCACCCACCACAAAACTGTAGTGACTTCAAAGCAGTTATCTATATGGAACCCAACCTACTAAAATGGGTTCAGCCCACACTTAGGTGCTCTTTTGCAACATGCCAAAAAAATCTTATTTTAAAAAAATATGTCTTGGACTTGCTGTAGGACCAAGTTCACTAAATTCTCCCTCCCAAAGTAATCCTTGCTGCAAGACCCCCAAATATATTTCTGTATTTATGTTAACCAATATATTTAATATAAATTAAAAATGTTTATCCCATCCAGTCTTATGCCAACATTGCTGAAAACTGATTTGGTGCTAGAATTTTTAAGGTCGGGCATAACTCAAATGAATTTAAACTCTTGGTTTGGATTCTAGGCTGCACAAACAGACTCACCCTTGAGAAAGGCACCTTCTCTACCTCCCTCTTCCCACTGCGGCCTTCTTTGTGTTTGTAAATATATTTCAAAATATGTACGTTTTAATTAATTTATTTATTTTCACATAAATGACTCCAACTCTGGTGTAAGTTTTGCCACCAGCAAATGGCCTACCAAAAGCTGAGGTGAGTCCATCAGGGTCCCAAACCTGGCCAGTGCTACTGTTGCCTACTTACCACCCCCCTCAATTTGGACCTTACCAGTCTACGCTAACCAGGTCTATTGAAATTTGCATAAGCTCCCTAATATTGTATGAAGCAGGCAAAAAGGAAAAAAAAGACTAAGGGCCAATTAGAGCCAGTCCAGAGATCTTCCTCCTCATACCCAAAGTGACCAGCTAATCCCATAGTTATACAATCAAATATGGTGATGGAAACTGCCATCAAGTCACAGCTAACTTATGGTGACCCCATACGGTTTTCAAGGTGAAAGATGAGCAGAGGTGGTTTGTCATTGTCTACTTCTGTGTTAGGCTTCCCAAGTCCCCCCGGGGGGCGGGGAAAGCCCCGCCCCAGAGGCCCGTTCCCCACTGCTGGCAGATCAGGCCCCGGGGGAAACCCCACCCCGACGTGCGCATCACCCGGAAGTGACGCGACCACGCCGGGCATGCTGGGGGCGGGGCCACGGTCACCCGAGGGAAAACTCAATGGTTGTGGCCCCCGCCCCAGCGCACGCTCCAGCCACGGCACGGGAGTCCCCCGGTAAGGAGATATTTTGACTTGGCAACCCTATTCTGTGTAGCAAGCAACCCTGGACTTCCTTGGTGGTCTCCCATCCTAACACTAACCAGGACTGACCTTGCTTAACTCTTGCGATCTGACAAGATTGGGCTAGCCTGGTCAATCCGGCTCAGGACATACAATTTAAAATACACACACACCAATGTTCAAATAAATCTGCATGATGTTCAAATAATCCAGCACAGGAGATCTGCTTGCAAAAACGAAGTACCACATGCCAATTCAGATGCAGGTATTCATCTGGATGTACATTCTCATCTGCATCGCAATGTACCCCCAGACCCACTTGAACTGGCTCTTTCAGTAAGGGTGCAGGGAGACATCCCCATTCAAAGCCATAATTAGCTGTAGGTCACTATTTGCGACTGGGGCCAAAAGGTTTAAACATTTATATGGCCACTATAGGACAGGAACCAGTAGGTTGGATTTGGACAGAGAGGACCAGATTAACTAGAAGGGCTATTTTAATTATGGTAATAATTAAGGTTATTTATGAGATGCATTCTGCAAAAGAAAGCCTGAAGCAGCTTATAATAATAAAATCAAGTAAAACTTTAAATTGACCTATATCCAACTATACATGCATAGAAGGAGCACAGAATTTTCCCATGCTCATTTCTGTTCCTGCAGCCCTTTTTGATAATTAGAAAGATCATTCCCAGGGTTACATTTTCAGGGAGGCAGAGGAATAACCATATGGATCAAGGGTTAGAATGAGGAGGGGTATAAGGGGTTAAAATTCTTTCTTTCACTGAATGGAGCTGCACTCGCAGAAGGAGGAGTAATTATACCCTTTTGTCTCTCCTCACTGCAGCCCCCCAACCCATGGAGCATGAGAGGCACAGTAAACAATTTCAACAGGAGAAATTAATAGGCACAATTTCAGTGACAGACTTCCAAACAAAGCACAAATGCCAACAGAATACCAAGAAAACTGCTGTGTGAAAGGCATTGTACAACTAAGGTGCCATACATAGAAGGCCATTTCTGGCCACCACTAGGGATGGGCATGAACCGGCTCACCAACTAAAGTTTGTGATGAATTTTGGGTGGTTCGTGGTTCGTAAACTGATGTTCATTGCAGGTCAACTAGCACAAACATTCCACGAACTTTCAAGCGGTTCATGGTGGTTCATGAATGGATGCATTTCCAGACAGACTGTATCCACTCAATCAAAATGTTTTCCAAACTTCAAAGCGGGAGGGGGGGCAGAAATCTCCAGCCCTGGAAACACCACTAGGGGCCCTCCAAAGCTTAACAGGCACCTGCTGGTTGACAATAACATAGTTCCTATTCTGCTATATGGGATCATTGTATATACCCTCAGCTCAGCTCCGCACCCTCTCCTCTGTTGGGTGTTGGCAGTTAGAAAGAGAGTCAGGAAACTTGTTAAAAGCAGAGCACATTCATTTATTCCTGATTGTGAACTCCTCTCCCCTGGTGGGGTTTGGGTGAAGTGGACTCAGGGCTCTGAGCCACCCCATCTCTCTACTCACACTGAGCAGAGGAGCTTATCTACTGGGTGCCTCAGCTGAGGACCCTCCCACCCCTCCTGATTGTGAACACCTCTCCCCAGGTGGATTTTGGGTGTTAGGAGACTCAGGACTCTGAGCCACCCCATCTCTCTGCTCATGCCAAGCAGAGGGGCTTAGCTACTGGGTGCCTTGGCTGAGAACCCACATTTTAACTAGGGGCCCTCCAAAGCTTAACAGGCACCTGCTGGTTGACAATAACATAGTTCCTATTCTGCTATATGGGATCAGCTCAGCTTCGCACCCTCTCCTCTGTTGGGTGTTGGCAGTTAGAGAGTCAGGGAACTTGTTAAAAGCAGAGCACATTCATTTATTCCTGATTGTGAACTCCTCTCCCCTGGTGGGGTTTGGGTGAAGTGGACTCAGGGCTCTGAGCCACCCCATCTCTCTACTCACACTGAGTGGAGGAGCTTATCTACTGGGTGCCTCAGCTGAGGACCCTCCCACCCCTCCTGATTGTGAACACCTCTCCCCAGGTGGATTTTGGGTGTTAGGAGACTCAGGACTCTGAGCCACCCCATCTCTCTGCTCATGCCAAGCAGAGGGGCTTAGCTACTGGGTGCCTTGGCTGAGAACCCACATTTTATAACCTCCCACCCCTCCTGACTGTAAACACCTGTCCCCTAGTGGGGTTTGGGTGTTAGGTGGACACAGAGCTCTGAGCCACCCCATTGCTCATGCCAATCAGAGGGGCTTAGCAACTGAGTGCCTCTGCTGAGGACCCACATTTATACCCTTGCACCCCACCTGATTGTAAACACCTGTGTGTGTCATGAGGGTGCAAGTTGGTGCAAAGGGTGCTTGTCTTGGGGTGGGTGAGGCTGGGTTGGCCCACATCCAACCCTTTCTCACTGAAATTCCCACACCGAGAAAACCCATGGATACTCCCCTCTACTTTTACCCTTCAAAAAAAATTCCCACACCAAACACTTACTTCATGAAACAACCTCTACCTCATAACACAACACCTACCTCATGAAACAACATCCACCTCAGCAAAGATCTACCACAACAAACACCTGCCTGTACAAGCAAGCCCCTGTTTGACTACCCCTTTCCACTGCATTTTTACAGTTCACAACAGGTGATCTCTTATCTGTACAATAGGTTCTGGTAAATAACCAGAAATTTCACCTAGGGGTGGGCTGTGACCAGAGGATCTATGCATTTGGGTCTGAGGGAGCTTGGGAGTGTTGTGTGCATGCCTCACTGGATTCCAGTGCTTGCCAGGGTTCTCTGCCAAGCTGCTGTAGGGTTACTTTAGGGAGCCCCTGTCAAAACTCTGGGAAGGTCTGTCTTTCTGCTCTTCAGATCTTGCCTTTGGTGACTTGAGGGGGTCTGCAAGCATGGGGGATACTTGCCTTGCTTCTACTATCTGGCTGAGGGGGTCTGCCCAGGTAAAGTTTCCTTGTGAGTTTGGTATCACTGGCTTGTTCCTGAGCCATTCCATAGACTCCTGTAGCTGCAGCTGTCTTTTCTAGAGAGAGCACTGGGGAGACCTTTATTTTGGTGGGGGGGTCAGTAACTGGGACCCCAGAAATGTAATCTGCCACCAAATTGGAGAGATTGTAGAGGGGATGGTGGCACATTGAAGTTTCCTGTGTGTTTGGTGTGTGTAGTATGCCAGGGGTCTATTCTGTACACTTTTGAACCTGTGCCTGACATTTTCCCCAAAAACACTTTCCTGGGGCATCTTCTTTGGAGTAGGCATAACTTAACCCCCCTAAGTCCAATCTGCACATATCGTGGAAGGCATGTAGAGGAGCATCAGGGGGAAGTCCCCTGTGAGTTTGATATCTCTAGCTTGCACAGTGTCTGTTCTATACACTCCTGAACCTCCTGAACTGGTGCCTGTCATTGTCTCAGAAAGCACTTTCCTAGAGGCTCCTCCTTTGGGGGACTCGTAACTTGAATCCTGTAAATCCAATCATCTCCAAACTTGGACGGCAGGTAGAGGAGAATCAGACAGAGATCTCCAGTGAGTTTGGAGTCTCTAGCATATCAGGATCTGTTCTAGCACATCATGAACCTCACAAACTGTAGCAGTAGCCTAAAAGTTTGTGACAGTTTGTGGCTCACGAACCAGGCACGCCATGAACCATGAACCAAAATGAACTGCATTTTCCCAGTTCATTCCTAGCCACCACACTCCTTATCTCAGAAACTAGAGTCTCACACACCTGACCTTGACAGTCTAAACTGGGCAGGTTGACATAAGAGAAGGAGGCCCCTCCTCTGCTCTGTTTACAAACCTCCTAGAACTTTAAAGAACAAGAACTAAAGCTGTGACCATAAACACTAAATAATCTACTTTCAATCCATACAATGCACTTTCCAACTGGATTTTATCAGTTCACACAGTAAAATCCAATTGGAAAGTGCATTGAAAGTGGATTGAAAGTGGATTATTTAGTGTGTGTGATCACATGGAGTAGTGTCTGGGGGGGGGACTGACAGCCAGTTAATCTCTTTCCAGATTAGCAATCTACATTCTCTAATAACTCATGCAGGTCAGTAATCTGAGCTATATAGTGTACTGTCCAATGCTTCCATATTGTCTTCAGAGGCATCCCCATAGAGAGTGCATTACTGTAATCTAACTAGAATGTGATTATAGCATAAATAACCAAGGAAAGGCCATAGCTGGTGAACCAACAGAAGTCAGTAAAAGGTCACTGTGCACCACAGAGAAGACCAAAGTTTTCACTTACGGACATGGATCTAATGGCATTCCCCCAACATTGAACCTGGTCCTCTGTCAGAGGAGGGGAGTAGTGTTCCCTCTAAGCTGAGTTAGTGTGAGCTATCTCACAGTTTTTTTAGCCTCCTGCTCACACATTTTTGTCTTAGCTCAGGAAGGATGGCTCCAGAGCAAACTAATTTATGCAGTGGCCAAATCGCTGACTCACAACTTTAATGCCAGTAGCTCACAAAGTAGAATTCTTGCTCACAGAACTCCACAGCTTAGAGGGAGCATTGGAGGGGAGTAATGCAAAGTCAGCCAGATCAAACTAACTGCTTAATCCTCAATTGGCTACTTCATCAATGAATGGCACTTCGAGGTTGTCTGGACTGGGTTTAAATTTACTGGCTGTCATTTTGTTGTTGTTGTTCAGTCGCACAGTCGAGTCCGAAGTCAGAAGAAAAACTGGCTGTCATTTAGCCAATTGCCATTTTTAGGCACTTATTCAGGACACCTATTGTCCTATTTAATTCAGTTGACAAGGACAACCAGGGTTGGGTGTCATCAAAATACTGAAAGCGCCTTATTCCAGATCCCCAGATGACCTTTCCCAATGGTTTCATATAAATGTTAAAAAAGCATAAGAAACAGAATAGGGCCCTATGGGCTATTATCTAAGATGTTACAGAGTCGAGTAGTTGTCCCTGAGCACCACCTTCTGGAACCATCAGACAGATAAGGAAAGTACCAAAGCACAGTTCCCTCAATATCCATCCTGACTAAGCATGCCATAGCCATCAAAGGTGATGAACAGGTCCAATAATAAAATAAAATAAAATAAATAACATAAATTAGATGTACAATACGTGGTTGTTTTTTTTAACTGTGCTGTATTGTGTTTTTGTTTTCTTTTACATCTTTATTTCTGCATGTTTAAAAATAATCACAAAGCATACCTTTCAATTGTTCTTTTACTTCCTCGTTGTTTTTATCATTCTTCTTCTTCTTCTTGTTCTTATCACCGGTATTGCTTGTTGAAGCCATAGTTCTCCGAATTTTTGAGGAAGTTGAGGAAGAGGAGGAAGACTGCTCAGAATGTTCTGTAACCAAACAAAAACTGTCAGCAAAAAGAGAAAGCCACACAGAATGCAGGGGTTTTCCCCCCTGAGTTTTTATTTAACTGATGCCCTCAGACAAAATGTGTCCCTCATGAAAAAAGGAGGTAATCTTTTTCAGAGTTTGGCTGATTTCGCACTAGAGCTGCCTCGATGTTGCGCCGCCGTTTGCCCCGATACTATTGGTCAATTTCACACCCGAAGCCGCAGCGCTGCATTTGACCCGCGGCTTCGCCCGATTTCGCCCGATTTCGCCCGATTTCCTCCGCAGTTTCATGATCCTCAAAAAACCAGGATCACGAAACTGCGGGGGGAATCAGGCGAAGCCGCGAGTCAAAATGCAGCCCCGCAGCTTCGGGTGTGAAATTGACCAATAGTATCGGGGCAAACGGCGGCGCAACATCGAGGCAGCTCTAGTGTGAAATCAGCCTCTATTACTTCAAGTCCATATTATAGACTGAAGTATAATTTTGGTCATTTTGTCAACTAAAGTACACAAAAATCTGAACAAGCCCTCCAGGGTAGGCCTTGGCCCTGAAAAAAATAATCACCCACTCCTATGCAATATGCGAATTTAACACAGTATGTGAGCCCACAAGTTCTGATATTTACTGCACTGTTTAATTTACTGCTGGAATCACATTTTTCCCTGCAAGCAAGCCTAAAGGTCAGAATGTAATCCATTGAACAGCTAGTCCTAGTCCTGCCGCCCCTAGGGCTTGGGTTTCTTAAATAATCCACCCCAGTGTATGGCTATGCATGTTTTAACGAATTTACAAAAGCAGTGTGGGGAGTAGACTGCCTGGTGTTCAGACAATAAAGGCAAAAATGCCACTGGGCACAATGAGCCATAGAGTATCCCATGTGCACAAGCCTGTCCTCATGCCTGTCCATCCAATCCTACCACAAAGCACAAATCATTTTCAAACCAGAGAATGTTTGGTCCCTCTTTCTCGCCCAACTGACTGGACGTGAGCCCGCACAGGCATTGCCATCAACATCTCACTAATCCAATCACACCTGCTATTGTCATTTGCCTGTTAATGTCATTCGACATCTGAAACCACTCAACTTTCAAATAAATAGGACTGATGGACTCTCATTCTAGCTGTATATGAAGAAGTGAGCAGTGACTCATGAAAGCTCATACCCTACCATATGTTTTGTTAGTATCTTGCTCTTTTCTTTGCCAAACTGGCCATTTTTAGCTAATCAAGCATATAAGAACAATCAATCACAGTGTAATATTGGAGTAAGGGTGGATTGTAAACTAAATATGAGCAGTCAGTGTGATGCGGTGGCAAAAAAGGCAAATTCAGTCTTGGGTTGTATTAAAAGGGCCGTAGCATCGAAATCGCAGGAGGTCATAGCCCCTCTGTATACTGCCTTGGTCAGGCTGCACCTGGAGTACTGTGTGCAGTTCTGGAGGCCTCACTTCAAAAAGGATGTGGACAAAATCGAGAGGGTGCAGAAGAGAGCGACAAGAATGATCAGTGGTTTGGAGACTGAGCCCTACAAGGAAAGGCTAAGGGCCTTGGGAATATTTAGTTTGGAGAAGAGGAGATTGAGGGGGGACATGATTGCTCTCTTTAAATATTTGAACGGCAAGGAGCTGTTCCAGTTGGCAGCAGAGGATAGGACCCAAAGCAATGGGTTTAAATTACATTGGCTGGATATTAGGAAAAACTTTTTCATGGTCAGAGTGGTTCAAAGGTGTAATCAACTGCCTAGGGAGGTGGTTAGCTCCCCTTCACTGACAGCTTTCAAGAAGAGGCTGGACGAATATTTGTCAGAGATGCTTTAGGCTGGTCCTGCATTGGGCAGGGGGTTGGACTAGATGATCTGTATGGCTCCTTCCAACTCTATGATTGTTCTTATGTAAAATGGCAAGTAAGGCTCTTTGGAAGTCTGTAAATGACTGCAGCTTTCTTTGAAAATAGATTTATCAGTCCCAGACTTTGACTCTTTCTTCAACAGTCCTGCTAATATTCCCAAGGCTTACACAACCACAGAAGAAACCAAATCACAGCTCAACAAAAATTTAGGCAGCACATCACCAAATGCTTTCTTTTGGACTTCTGGTTTATAGCGACACGCAGGCAGACACATCTCCTGGACATCCCGGGGATGCAAACTGCACATCAGCGTGTAGGAGGGGGTGCGACGGGTCGCGACCCCCCCGGAGCCTTGGTAAAAGGCTCCTAGCCAGGAGGCTTTTGAGGGGAGACCTCTTCAATGGCGAAATGCCAGAGAATTGAGGCGCTCCTCCGCCCCGAAGGTCCTGCCATTGAGTGACCATATGGTACGAATGCTGCTGACTGGGACAAGCGTTGGAGATCAGGCAGAAAACCCCCCGATGCTGAGCAAGGCCAGATGGGCCAACAACGAGCTGTGAGTCGGGTTGAAGCGAGCATGAAGATATAAAAAGAAAGCTGCCCCCCCTTAAAGAGTGATGGGAAAGCGAGCGAGGGAGGGGCTCCTCCCAACCACATAGATGAAACACGGGCAAAAAGAGGGTGGAGCGGAAAAATAAGCACTTAAATCTGTTTTAAGAGACTTACCAGAGCGCAGATAAGCGTATGGGCGAATATCAGAGACTTTAGCAACTTTTTGAAAAGTAAACAAATCCAAAAAGATGGCGGGGAAGAAACCAGAGAAAGAAAAGCTGTTGAAACCGAAACTAGTGGGTAGTCCTCGAATGGAAGAGACTACCAAGCTCTCAAAATTGTTGGCTGATTCCTTGCGCCCTCTGCTGGATGAGATGACTAATATCAAGCAACAACTGTCAACAATCGGTCAGAGTTTGGCATCACAGCAGCTTCAATTGACTCAATCTTTAAAAGCAACGGAGCAAATGGGAGAGAAGGTGAAGGAAATGGATGCCAATACTAAAAAAGTTAAGAAAAAGGTGCAAAATCTGGAAATGAAGCAAGCCACGGAAGAGTCAAAACTTTTACAGCTGCAAATGGAGAAAGCAAATTTGGTCCTTCGGTTCCAAGGGGTCCCAGAAATTAAAGGAGAGAATCTGAAGCAACGACTAAGTGAAGCAATAGCCCCAATGACAGATTTGACAGCAGAATACCTTTATAGCAAGATGGATGTGGTTTACAGGTCCTATTCCTCATACATCAAGAAAAATAATCTGCCTGGGGAAATAGTAGTCAGATTCTCAAAGAGACATGTGAGAGATGCTATCTTGAAAGCAACTACGGGAGCACCCTTGAAAATTGGGGACAACATCAGGATTTTAAAAGATATTCCATTTGACATAAAACAGAACAGAAAGAACTATAAAGAATTAATCCCTTTTTTACAAACAAATGGCATCAGTTACAGATGGCTAATTCCAGAAATCATCATTTTCAATCTTTCAGAAAAGATTGACTCTGTTTTTAAAGCACGTGACTTTCTGCGAACACAGCTCAGGGAACCAGATGAGGACAAAAAGGAAGAAGAAAGCAAATCTGATGGCAAGTTGGGCTCGGGGTCGTCGGACAAGGACTCCCCCTCTGAAAAGGGGGCGGCTGCCCCCAAAAGTCCATATAAACTGATGAATAGAAAAGATAAGAACAAATAAGGGCTGAAGGATTCTGATTTGTGCCTGAAAAAAAATGCTGAAATAACTTTGGGATGCTCTGGGGATTTCTTTAAACAGTTAAAGGGATGGTTAATCGATAAGTAATTTAGCATAACTGACTATGTTCATTGTATTACTAGCTTTTTAAAATAATATTGATACAAGCTGATGTATTGATCTCCTACTCTTGGGTTTTTAGTTGTTAGTGGGTCTTTTTCTTTCTCCCTAGATATAGTTCCCCTCCCTATATTTTCAGTTATAGTTTGTAGTTTGCAAAAAAAAAAAAAAAACAATTAAAAATTCCCCTTAGGGGGATCCAAAAAAACCAAATGCTTTCTTTCTTACCTTCCATAATTTCATGAGATACTTTCTTTTGCTTCTTTTTCTTCTGTAATGGCTTTGGTTCGGGTTTTGGCTTTGGTTTGGTTTTTGGCTTTGGTTTGGGTTTTGGGTTTGGTTTGGGTTTGGGTTTGGGTTTGAGAGGTTTCGGTGAACGTTTGGTTGTTGACTTAGTAGCTGGAGGAGCTGCTTTTGGTTTCATGGCTGTAGTTGGTTTAGTCATGGCGGTGGTAGTCGTGGAGGGTGGGGTTGTTGGTGCAGTCGTGGTAGTGGTTGCCTTCGTTTGGGACATGGTAGTTTGGCCTGCAATGAGACATAAAGTACATATCTTATTTGAGAGTTCTCTTCTGTGGCTCAAGCAATAGGCAAATTTAACACAGTTGATTTATAATCTTTAGCAATACTTGTTAAACAGGTTTAAAATTGTTTTCTTTTTGCTGGGGATAATTTATATAAACCTAGCATGGTCTCAGTCTGCCTAACTTTCCAGGTTAGGAAAGCCAGTTTGGTGTAGTGGTTAAGTGTGCAGACTCTAATCTGGGAGAACCGGGTTTGAGTCCCCACTCCTCCACTTGCACCTGCTGATGTGACCTTGGGTCAGTCACAAGCTCTGGTGCAGCTGTCCTTGAAAAAGAGCAGTTTGTGTCAGAGCTCTCTCAGCCCCACCCACCTCACAGGGTGTCTGTTGTGGGGAGGGGAAGGGAAAGGAGTTTGTAAGCCGCTCTGAGACACCTTTGGGTAGTGAAGGGCGGGGTATAAATCCAATCTCTTCTTCTTCTTCTTCAGGTTGCATCCCAGCTCTTCCCTTATCCATAAGATTCCTCCAGATACTACTCTTGACCTGCCAGCCCCCCCCCCCCCAACTAGGGTTGCTGACTTTCATGTGTGGCCTGAAGATCTCCTGGAATTACAACTGATTTTCAGACTATAGAGATCAGTTTTCTGGGGAGAGTGATTGCTTTGGAGGGTGGACTCTAAGTCTAATGACTCCCCAAGCTCCACCCCAAAATCCCCGAAAGTGTCCCAACCTAGAGTTGGCAACCCTACACCTTACTCAGCCAGGAGGTCAATATTTTTTAATCCAAAAGCTGGCAACCATACCTCCAGGCTCAACTTCTATAAAAGGTTTGCCAAGATCAGAGCACGATTTTGTAGGCCATGAGCATAAATCGCTTTAGAAGATATCAGATCAAGTAATGGAAAATAGGTCCATCCATGGCTACTAGCCATAGGGGCTAAGGAGAACCTCCACATTCAGAGGTAGTAAGCCTAAGAATACCATTGTTAGGATGCAACATCAGATGATAGCCTTGGCCTCTATGTCCTGTTTGTTGGCCCTCCAGGGCAAATGTGTGTGAAACAGTATGCTGGACTGTACGGACCACTGGGCTCTTCTTGTGTTCTGATGTTCTTAACAAACAGGACAACAGAAATGGGATACGAGGGCAATAGACAAATCACATATCTTTTGCATATGAAGTAGCCATGATATACTGAAATCAACAAAAGGCATGCCACCATAGACACATTGATAAGCAAGTGTGTGATGCTATGCTTGATGGTTGTACTCAGTGCACAGTGCCTGCTTCACACAGAGCAAACCTGGTGATCTAGAGATGGATCTTGTGTAGGGCTGCTGTATTTTTCCTGCCAAAGACTTTATTTCTTTAAAAACTAGGGCTGCCAAATCCCCCCGGGGGGCGGATTTCCCCCCGCTTTGGAGGCCCAATTTCTGCTGCCGCGGAATCGGGCCCTGGGGGAAACCCCACCCCGGTGTGCACGTCAGCCGGATGTGATGTGATGACGCCGGGCACACTGGGGGCGGGGCCACAGCCATTTGAGGGGAAACATTTGAGGGTTTTCCCCTCAAATGGCTGTGGTCCCGCCCCCAGCGTGCCCGGTGTCATCACGTCACATCCGGCTGACGTGCATGCGGCGCTTGCTCGCGCTCGGGACGCCATCCGGGAGCCCCCCGCCGCAAGGAGAAACAGGTTTGGCAACCCTATTAAAAACCCATGTTTGCAGAATTTCTGCCTGTTGCACAGTTTTTAAGACACAAAATGGGAGGTGGAGTAAAGGCATCCATCTTGCACACAGTCCAATTCCAGACAATCAGATTTATCTTGTTTAGTGTTAGAGAAACCTGATTTAAAGGAGGAAGGCAGGGCTCCTGTACTTTTGATGGGTCTGTACAGCTGGGAATTTCAGCATATGCAGCATTCCTTATCCCTTGCAGGCTATCTTCACCTCCCCAGATCCCCTCCTCTAGGCCCTGATTTGAATCCAGTCACCCTAATTAGCATATAACCACATATGAGTCTACTGAGCCAGCACCAAACAGCAGCTTTGCTTGCACAGCAGCCTTTGGTTTTGTTGCATTGGGGCCAAAGTACATGTTTGAATGGAGACCCAAGTCTGGGAAACTGATTCTCCATCAAACACTTTCAAAGCTATGAAGGGAAGGTGCAATTTACATTGACAGGGCAGTGGAGGGGTGGTGAAGCATTTCCCTCTCCTGTTGTTTCTCCTCTGTAATCCCCTCACCTATATGGACACGTCCAGAGGCAGGGGAGCAGATGGAATGCAAGGCTCAAACAGAAAGGAAAAGAAAACTTCCAAGGCTGCTTTTTCTCTGCTGCAAGTTGTGCCTTCTTCCCATCTCTCTCTCTCTCTCTTGTTTTGGTCAGGCACAGGGATTCCCAGAGCAGCAGGAGGCTCCTGAAGTGTCATGCTGTTATAAGCCTATTGCAAAATCTAGAAACTCTGCTCAGGACTGCACTGTCCAGGTTGCTGCAAAGCACATACTTTGGGCTGGCCCTTATTCTTCTTGGACAATGACTGCCTCTTGAAGAGTTTTGCGGAACCGAACAGAGCACTGGGTCTACTTCTGCTTCCTTGGGGACTAACAGGGCAGGGTTTTCTAAAGGACGGTCCCCTTGCCCTTCCATTGTCATTTGATGACTAACCTTCTACAGGACCAGCGTTCAACCTGGCATAACTCCAATGAAGTCAAATGAAGTTATGTCTGCTGAAAATCCAGACCTGACTGCAACCCAAATAAGAGGCCATAAATGTGGGTGTGGTGGGCATATATAAAAGGCTAAAAATAATGGGAGAATAAATAAATGGTTCCCTACAAAGTTTTGATTTTCTGTTGGCTTTGAGAACTTCCTGCATTTCCTTTATAGTAAATTAGCCACACACCCATTATGTTGGGTGATCCAAGTGTAGACCAAGAGCTTGTGTCTTGCAGGGACCCTTAGAGAAGGGCAATGTATCTCTGTGGCTGTGATCACACATACTAAATAATCCACTTTCAATGCACTTTCCAAATGGATTTTACTGTATGAACTGGCAAAATCCAGTTGGAAAGTGGATTGAAAGGGGACTGAAAGTGGATTATTTAGTGTGTGTAATCACAGCCTGTGAGTTCCTTTACAAAGACACATTCTTCAGCATGATCCACGTCACTGAAAGATGGACTACCCACTGGAGGAGATATACATTTACAGGGAAACATCATACCAATAGCAGCAATTTAATTTCCTCCATAGAAGCAAGCAGCAACCATGAAAATGTGCACTTGTGGATGCCATTGGATCATATGCGCTCACTGCTCCAGATGACATCAGCATCTGGGGTGAGGAGCAGGTATCCCAGAAGAACCCAATTACTGTGTCTCAAAGAAGTCAACCAGAGCTACTGAGAACTCCTTCCTTCCTATCTCCACATCAGTTTGCTGTTGGTTTGAGTTCTGTTGTGCCTGCTGAGCAAGATGTTGGGGGAACATCCTTTCCTGGCCCAAAGCTTAAGTGACCAGATTCACCACCCAGGTACCCCCCACAACCCATTAATCACCCCCAGCCTTCCAAAGCCAGTTCCCTGACTTCTAATTTTTATGAAGTCATGTCATGGTACGGCTAGTGTGTAACAAAGAGAGAGAATATTGGGAATTCAATATTTGATAAAGGCACAGGGACCTAGTTCTGTTACTGAAGTGATAAATCTGTGTCTGAGCTTCCTCGTGTCTGCTCCTTCATACAAAAGTGTTCTCCAGAGAGAAATCTGGGAAGGCGTCCAGTCTAGCTTCCTCCCTGACATGCTAGTTTTCTGTGTGGGAAAGTTTTTTTTTTAAAGTAAATACGTAAAAATAAAGGAACATTCAGTCATTTGAGCTGCCATGTAAGAGCTGCCATGTACAATCTGACCCATCCGAGCTCAGATTTGCCATATCAGCAAGAACTTGGCCTGAATCCTGGCATGTTATATATCATTTAGGGTACTCACCTCCTAGACAAGCCTGGTCAAAGTCTGGGCAGCACTTGCCGTATAGGGAACAATCTGGATCACAGTCGCATGGTCTTCCTCTTACAAAGCCCTCAGAGCAACGACCCTTACAGGTGAGTTCTACACAGGAGGATGTAAGTCGGTTAGCTTTCTTTTCTTTGCATTTAGCAATGGAATTTATTTTATTTATTATTGGGCTCATAGATGAAAGAATTTCATGTAAATGAAGGAGTCATTGCAAGCTTCATTCAAACCGCCCCCTCCCCAAATTAATTTATGACCTCAAGTGGTTAAGACGCTGAACTGCAGGCTGTGGAAGGTCAGTAGTTCAGTGGTTCAAGACCCGGGTGCCGCAAGACAGGGTGAGCTCCTGTCTCTAGTTCCAGCTCCTGTCAACCTAGCAGTTCGAAAGCAAGAAATTGCAAGTAGATAAATAGGGACCACTTCGGTGGGAAGGTAACAGCGTTCCGTGCGCCTTGGTGTTTAGTCATGCCGGCCACATGACCACGGAAACGTCTTCGGACAGCGCTGGCTCTTCGGCTTTGTAACGGAGATGAGCACCGCAACCCTAGAGTCGGATTCGACTGGCTTTCGAGCAAGGGAACCTTTACCTTTACCTATAGTGGTCATAACTTATTACAGCATGTTGGATATAAATTAGAATTTATGAGTTGGATCCTATGACTTTCTGCCACCAAGTCTTCCTCCAACCGAGAAAGACTTGCTTCAACCAAGAAAGACTTTATTCCATCAGAAGAAGACTTTCACTGCCAGAACAATATCATTCCCTATTGGAATGACTTTCCTTCTCCCCTGAAGGAAAACTTAGCAGAAGAGAATCATAGGATTCTCCCCTGGGCCAAGAACATCCGAATTGAATTGTTTCTAATTTAATGTCACCTAAAGTTGATGCTATAGTATGTTATGTTCTACTAAGCAAATCCTGTTGCAGTAAATGCTTTAAAAGCAAACTCCAAGGCATGGATCCAGAACTCTATCAACACTGTGGGCTGGAGGAAGTCTACTTACGTAGGATAGTTGCCTTTCACTCTTGTTTCTAGCCAATATAATTACAAAAACTTACCCATCTTCTTTACTATACCTCCTTTATATCCTTCAGTTTTATTCTGGAAGGTTGCAGATAATCAGCAAGTAAAACATGACACATTTTGTGTACCTGTGTTTTTTCAAGGTAAGATAATTGTGGAACATGCATTCAAGACATTGGAGTGTGGTTACTGGCCCCCAGTTAGGACTTCTGCAAATCCCACTCTCACAAGCATATGACAGAGTGGGAGACTTGCTTATTGGGATTGCTAGTAGTGTGGCTAGAAAGGTAGTTAAGGAAGTGGAAAGCTTACTTGTATTGCTGTAGCATTGAGAAGAATCAGCCAAACATTAATGTTTGCTTTGTAATCTAGATAATGCAGTAGAAAAGTACAGGCCATTTGAAAACTCATGCTTAAACCTATTGAATGACTGAAGCCCAGTTCTCGCTGAACTTTAAGACACTGGATAATTCCTTCTTGGGTGGTGCCCTTGACTGGGACATACATGAAACATGTTTTGTCAATGACTCATGCACAATATTTGTTACCCAGTGATCTTGTGAAGTGCATGGCAGGAACAAATTGCATGTAGAAGTCATTTGTGTCACATGACATGTTTCCACTACCCAAAGGCATTATTTGTAGACATTTTGAAAAATTGTGCTAAGAGAGCTGCCCCTGACTTCGCAGATCATAGCGCAACATTTACCAAACAACAACAACAAAGCCAGGATGAGAGACACAGAACACACAAAAAAAGAACATGAAAGACTCTGAGACAAGAAGTAACAAGTACCAAAGGGAAGGATCTTAAGGCAGTGGTTTTCAAACTTTTTACTAACACCAAACTCATTTCCACGACAAATCTGCCATGGAATTCAGGAATGTCACAACACTATCAGTTCCCATGGGATGGTGGCCTGCTGGGCCTAGATGCTGCTAGGGTTGCCAAGTGCTTTTTGAGCCGCAGCGGGGGACGCCCGGCTCGCGGCTGGAGTGCGTGCCATAGAGTTTTCCCTCGGATGACCGTGGCCCCGCCCCCAGCATGCCCGGCGTGGTTGCGTCACTTCCGGGTGATGTACACGTCGGGGTGGGGTTCCCCCCGGGGCCCGATCCGCCGGCGGCGGGGAACGGGCCTTTGGGGCGGGGGTTTCCCCACCCCCTGGGGGGACTTGGCAAGCCTAGATGTTGCCCATATACAAACTGATAGCAACCCTTGGGACATATCCATCACTCACATCTATGCCTGGCAGGAAAAGTTCTACAATTTCAGATAAACTCCATAATGTCAGACAATTTGTCCGAGAGAGAGAGAGAGAGAGAGAGAGAGAGAGAGATTTAGTGCCCATTAGTGATCTTCTCATTCAGTAACCTTCTGATAATCTCATATGATGTCCCTGAAGCACAGGCTGAAAACCACTGTCTCAGTGCAACAGATCCATGCTTTAAAAAAAAAAATAAAAAAG
>NW_015168659.1:288455-299571 GCF_001447785.1 Gekko japonicus | reverse complement strand
AAAAAAAAAAGCTTTGTGGGGTTGGACTTGAGGACTTACCTGCAATGCAGAGTCTCTTGTAATCAGGGCAGCACTCCATGTAGAGGTAGCAGTTATTATCACATTGGCAGTTATGCTTCCTAGAATACCCTGCCCCACATCTCCCTGCACAGCTTGACATATCTAAAATCATACAATACGGTTGTAAATATTGCCAAACAGAGGATGATATGTCAGGAAATTAAATGCATGGCATGGCATTGGGAGGAAGGATCATGACCCTCCTCCCTTTCACATGTTTGGGACATTCATTGTACCAAAAGCAAAAGAAGCACCCCACCCCACACGGCCTTGAACTACAGGCCCAATTGGTAGATAGGTGTGGTGTAATGGCTAGAGTGTCAGACAAGGATCTGGGAAACCCAAGTTCAGATCTCCACTCTGCCATGGACATTTGCTGGATGGCCATGGACCAGTCAAACACTCTCCCCTTTCAGGGTAGTAGTGAGGATAAATGGCACATGATGCTATTTTGCAGAAGGAGGCGATCTGGGGAAGAAATCGGAATCGGAAGAAGAAGGGGGGAAGGAGAGACTGCAGTGGCTGTAGGGGGGGGGGGGGGGAAGGACAGCTGGCAAGAAGGAAGGGGAGAAAGTGGCAGAGAGATCTGGATTGGAGAGAGGGAGGGGAAACACAGCCAAAGGCAGAGAAAGTGAATGGAAATGGGATCTAGCAAAGATGGGTGTTAGAAAAGTGGGATGGGTCGGTCCCTAAGGTAATTTATATATTATCCTTCACTGCAGTTTAACTACTGTGGATTGTGCATGTGATGCCTTGAATGCATCTGCTCATTAGCATAGGCTTGCTATCTGACTGGACCTAATATGCATTCCATTCAATTATTTTGTTTTATTTTTTACATTAACCACTCGGAGTCATTAATGAGACATTCTGTTAACTGTGCAGGAATTGTAACTAAAAAAATAAAAGGAGGTAAGACCCAGCAGATGATCTGAAGCCACTGGGCAGTGTTCTACCACTCATTTCAGAACCTCAAAAGGTTAGTCAGGAATAGAAAAGGGCCAACTCTAAAAATCTAATTATAAAATATACAAAAATATATATGTGTGTTTATTCGACATAAATTAAAATAACAAACAAGGGCCCATTCATACCTCATATAAAACTATAAAAACATACAAGGGCTAATAAGATAGACCTAATAAGATAGACCTAACGCGTTTCGGCCTTTACAGGCCTTCCTCAGAGGTCTAATACATACAGAACATATTGGCTGATGTGCAAAAATACATACAATCCTACATATACAAAATATGGAATAAAGACCAGAAATCAATTGTTCCAAAGTTTAACTACTGGGCAAGGAAAAGAAATACAAAAATACAAATGAAGCCTCCAGTGAAATCACATGTCCAGTGGTACTTCTCTCTGGTCAACTGTATATTCATCTAAGGTTGTACAGCCAAATGTTCCAAATAAAATGTTCCTTAGGTTAAAAGCAGTTTTATATGAGGTATGAATGGGCCCTTGTTTGTTATTTTAATTTATGTTGAATAAACACACATATATATTTTTGTATATTTTATGATTAGATTTTTAGAGTTGGCCCTTTTCTATTCCTGACTAACCTTTTGAGGTTCTGAATTCTAGGTTTAGGTTCAGTTTTTTTCCCTTTTTTCTTCTTTGTCCAGTGTTCTACCACTCCATGTGCAGCATGCATTAGTTCTCCTGCACGCACACACACATACACACAAACACACTAAGGTGAAATATAATAATATGCCTAGACCACCCAGAAGACTTCATGGCTAATCTGAACATGAGTCACTGTAATCCAAGTTCTTGACTGTCGCCACTATACCACCCTAGCTGTCAGAAGGACAACTATATATAGACTTTGTGCACATTTTTTGTTTTGTTCCATATGCCCTTTGTGCCTCATATGCCCTGAGCCTGCTTCAGCCGGGAGGGTGGAGTATAAATTGAACAAACAAATAAATAAATAAATAATAAATACTAAATAAATATGACAGAAGTAGTCTATAGCTATCTGCTGGTAGATTCATACTTATACAATGGGTTGGATCTCATCGATCCAGGCTAATAAAATTGCCTAAGGCAGCAGTTACGTCTTGGCATGGGAAGGGACAAGAGTTATACCTCTTTGTATCTGTTTCAATAAAGCAGCCCCCTCTCCCAGCTTTGTCAATTGTATGCCACAGATGTATGAGAAGCACTTCCTAACAGATACACTAATTTCAAAAGCAGCTATCAAGAGAACACTGGGTTAGGACTTCCGAAGGGTGGATCAGTGATGGCGGTTGCTCTCCTCGATGCCCGAGGAGGCGACTAGCACACCCTCGGCGTGGAGGGGTGCCACCTCAAGTGGCACTCCCACGGATCCCTTGTGAAGGGTTCCAGGCCAGGGGGCTCCTGAGGGTTAACCTCTTCGATGGCTTGATGCCAGAGAATAGAGGCTTCCCGAGGGGGGACTTTAGGGTAAAAGCCAATCTAACCGGGACAAGCGCAGGAGATCGAGCGGAATAGTGTATGAAGAGAGCGGGGTCAAGATATGACCAACAATGAATGTGAGTTCGAAATAAATGGACTATTTTACTAAAACGGAGTACCCTCCCCCCATGGGAAAAGCAGAGCGTAAGGAGGGACGCCTCCTAAATGCATGAATGGACTAATGTAGTGAAGGGGGAAGGGGGGAAATAAACAGCAAGTTTTTTTCTAAGAGACTTGAGTACCGATAGTGAAATGACGAGTCTTTTGAGTCCTGGCATAGCGGTTTGGAAGTGTAAACAAAGTGGAATATGGCGGCTTCCCAAGGAAAGTTAAAACCGAAACCAGGCAATCAGAGCCCAAGACTGGAAGAGGGAGCAGACATCATGAAGTTGCTAGCGGATATGCTGAAGCCGGCAATGGACCAACTCGGTGGTATTAACCAGCAATTGGCCACACTAAACCAAAACTTTGCTCTGCAGCAGCGCCAGCTGGCAGAAACGGAGAAGAAAGTGGAGCATGCAACTGTAAAAATTAAAGAGATGGATATCGCAAATAAGAAGATGAAGAAAAGAGTGACAGATGTGGAAACAACACAAAATCTTCAGGAAACTAATTTGTTACAGCTTCAAATGGAAAAAGCTAACATGACTCTCAGATTTCAGGGGGTGCCTGAAATTGAAAAAGAAGAGTGACGGAAAAAGAAGAGAAGACTCTGGGAGAGATAATCGCTCCAGTAACAGGTATATCAGCGGATGAAATAGTAAAAGACATGGAGGCTTCCTATCGGGCATACTCTAATTATATCAGAAAAAATAACCTGCCTGGAGAGATTGTGGTGAGATTCGCAAGAAGACAGACCAGAGATGCGATATTAAAGACAACTTCGGCAACTCCACTGAAAATTGGGAATACAATCATAAAGACTTTAAAGGATATCCCATTTGAAATCCGTCAAAAGAGGAAAGGCTACAAGGAATTGATCTCATTTCTTCAAACTAATGAAATTCAGTACAGGTGGGCGATTCCTGAAGGTGTAATTTTTAAAGTCAACGATAAAAGAGAGAAGATTGACTCCATCTTTAAAGCTAAGGAATTTTTGAGACATCAGCTTGGGCTGGAAGAAGAACTTAAAGATGAAGAATCCAAGTCAAGTGACTCCGCTACTTCAGGAACGGACGAGGACTCTCTGGGGGAAGCGGGAGTGGGAGCAACGAAAACTGTGTATGACTTTAGGGATAGAAAACTGAAGTAAGGGCAGAAGGACTCTGTAAATTGCTCTTTGAAGTAAAGAAGATGCTCAAGAAGTACTCTCACAAAGATTAACTTACTAATATAGAAGATGTATTAAACAAGAACTTCACAAGTATATTGTATCACTAACACTTGTCTTACTAACATTTAGATTAACATTGAAATGATCTCCTACTCTTGGGTTTTTAGTTAGTGTGGGTATCTTTCCTTTATCTTTAGATGTAGTCCTCCTTCCTTTATTTTTCGTTGTAGTTAATAGTCTTATGAAAAATAATGAAAATACCCTCTCGGGGGTTTCAAAAAAGAGAGAGAGAGAGAGAGAGCACTGGGTTGCTTTGCCAAATCAGATTTGCAAAACCCAGCTATACGTGAAAAATCTGGCACCAGCGCTATTTGCGTTCAGAACCATCACATGAATGAGTTTGGAGATGTTATGATATGCATCTTCTTTGGAGTAGTTAACTTGGATTGATTTTAATGACTGTATGAAATTGTCCCTTAATGACCTGCCTAAAAGGAAACATTTGCAGGTCAAACTCCATGTAATCTTCAGGATCTCAATAAAGATTGAAGCCACGGCACCAGGAAAGGGGAGAGCTTAAACTTTTCCCACTGTACTGTTTCTCCAGTCAGAACTCCTCTCACCCCTCCCCTCCAAGCTACCTTTAAGTTCTAGTAGGGGGGAAAAAGACAGGTATCCATTTTGTACCTGTGTTTTCCTTACCGAGACTAAAAGCAGTCAAGAGGGCTCTTCCAGTCCATGGGCAAATGCAGTGTGTGTGTGTGTGTGTGGGAGCTAAGCCTCCCCTGTCCCAGCTCTGATCCACATCAGGCTCTCCACAGCTGCTTTTTTGAAACGAAATTGCATGGTAGGATTTCACATCCTTTCGTGAAGCGAAGAGAAAGAGCATTGATCTCATCTAATGCCAGCTTATGGCCAAATGCATCCCATTTAGCATCCTCAGCATAGTTCCTGGATTGATCCCTACAAATTAAACCTGTAAAACCGCATCATGCACAGTTTGCTGGGAGCTGATCCCAGAACCGACAGCTCAGAGAGTCCAGCCTTTGTTTACCGTATCACTTCCAAGCACCCATTCAAGGAGGACATTTCCATTTGCTGACTGCCAGCCTGAACATCTAGTTTTGTACTAAAACCGATGACATGAAATTCCTCTAATGCTGCCATTTTTAAAAAAGCTATTTACTGGAATTTTATTCATCGTATACTGCCTTTCGTGCTGTTCAGCAGAAAAATGCCATAGAAGAAGAGTTGGATTTATACCCCGCCCTTCACTTGGGGTCTCAGGCCCATTTTGCATCCAGCATTCACCCCGTTGTCTTACCAAACCCACACTGGAACAGAAACGGCTCAAAACCACATTCAAATGCCCCAGGCCAATGATGTACTGACTGCAGAGTCACCCCTGAACGACGATGAAATGGCCATAAATGTATGCAGATGGTACCATAAAGCCGAGAGATCAAAGTAAGTGAAACCAGCATGCAGTACGGAGGCTACCATAAAATCCAACAATCAAAGGAAGTGAAAGTGGCATGCGGAATTTCTGTTCCAACATGGGTTTGATAAAACAGCAGAACAAATGCTAGATGCAGCATGGGCCTCAGAGCGGCTTACAATCTCCTTCCTTTCCTCTCCTCACTACAGACACCCTGTGAGGTAGGTGGGGCTGAGAGAGCTATGAGAGAACAGCTCTTGAGAGAACAGCTCTGTGAGACTTGTGACTGATCCAAGGTCACCCAGCTGGCTGCATGTGAAGGAGTGGGGAATCAAACCCGGTTCCCCAGATTAGAGTCTGCTGCTCTTAACCACTACATCAAACTGGCTCTCAGTTAATCAAATTAAATAGATACATTTTGGGGGATTAAAGGACTAATAGCGATGGAGGTTGTGGCTTGGAGATGAGCGTTTCTCCAGGAGCAAGGATGTCTGACCAAGCACTATGACTTTCTCACCTCGCCCTTCTTGCAGATACACCAAATCCTGTTCCTAAGGGATGGGGGACCCTCAATGACAGGATTTTGGGAAGCAATTTAGGCTGTCATGGGCAGCTGGAGGTGGGGAAATGAAAGGTTCTTGACTCTGAGGAAACACTAGTATGGATCTAAGCCTTTGTGCCTAGCCAACTGAAGTGAGTTTAGCCAAAAAGATTCCTATTGACTTTAGTGCAGTTCTACAACCAAGGCATCCTTCCCTCTGAACAACGAAGACCAAACATAATGGACAAGCCAACAAAACCCATTCAAGACAAGGAGCTGACATTTTTAGAGGAAACAAAGAAACATGTATACAGCACGGAAGACAATAATAATTTTTCAAACAACATGCTCGACATAGAAATAACCATAACAGTTCAGAACAAGGAAACATGTAAGTATCTTGCAAAATTTCAATAAATCATTGTAAAAGCATGAGTATACATTATCTAGTTTCTGCAAAGGGGAAACTGAGGTTTTGTGAGAAAAAGATCAGTGACTTCTTGTAAGTCGCTGAAAGCATAAGAAGTGACGTGTGTTAATATATCATACAATCTTTAACTTCTAACCACATGAAAGCCAGGAGAAAAGAAGCAATGAAAGAAAATGCCCCACAACCCCCATTTTGGACCTTTCAAATTAAGCTCCATGACATATGAAAGTTATAAAGGTCAGAGATCAGAGGCAGAATTGTGAGAAGCAGAAAAAAATAATGTTAAATAAATTAGTGTACGGATTACTTTTGCAATGTGTAACATGCATTCAGAGTTAAGAAGCAGTTACGTCTTGGCATGGGAAGGGGCAAGAGTTATACCTCTTTGTATCTGTTTCAATAAAGCAGCCCCCTCTCCCAGCTTTGTCAATTGTATGCCACAGATGTATGAGAAGCACTTCCTAACAGAGACACTAATTTCAAAAGCAGCTATCAAGAGAACACTGGGTTAGGACTTCTGAAGGGTGGATCGCCAACTCTGGGTTGGAAGACTCCTGGAGATTTGAGGCTGGAGGCTGGGGAGGGCAGGGTTTAGGGGAAGGAAGGAACCCTCCAGAGCCACCATTTTTTCTCCTGGGGAAGGGGAACTGATTTCTGCAGTCTGGGCTGTAATTCCACTTTTCCAGGCCCCACCTGGAGGTTGGCAACCCTGTGACAAGTAAAACAAGTGCATTTGTGCCTTTCCCCAGAAAATGAAGTTTGTGGGTGAGGAGAACTAAACTCTGCCGCCCTTCCTTTCCACATGTTACTGCATTCCATGTTCTTCTGTCCTCAGTACCTTCTATTACAAGTGTCAGGCTAGGAGAAAATTGCCTCAATCCACAGAGGGCAGCAAAGTAAGGGGCGGGAGCAAGGTTTCGCTCCCCTAAAGTGCACAGATCCCTTAATCACCTGCTTTACAAGTGACCTTGAGGACATGCAAATACACATACACAGACCCCTCTGCCACATCGAGTTTGGCCCTAAAACTATGAAATGGTTCGGGTTAACAATTTAGGTTATCGCCTTGGGATAATGTAATTCAATAACCACAGATTCCTTGTAAAATTAATCAGAGCTGTATATGCTAGCCCACTGAAATTTAGAATGTCACGTGGGCTTACCAGAGGCATCTTTGTGAGATATATCTTTTATCTGGTAATTCAATAGACTTTCTGAAGGAAGGAAGTTAAATGAAGTAAGTCAGTCAGTAAACAATGTGGATCTGTTCTTTAAAAGGCTTTTAAAAAATATCCACCATTGTAAAAGTTTCTTTATGCAAGCTAAATGCATAAACTTTCCCTGACCAGAGATCTTTGTGCACTCGGATGAACTCACACAGATCTGATAGCTGTGAGAGAGCCCACACTTATTTCAAGGAAAGGCGGCATTCTGCATGGCTGAACGCTCATCCGTCATTGAAATGCCTGGTCTTGGGCAGATCAAGCATGATAAGAAAATAAAAAAAATATTTTGGGAAAGCCATTTATATCAAATAGACTTGAATTATTGTCAAGAAAACCATTGAAGCAAAACTTTTAAACCATACTGTTTTTCATTTCAAACATCTACACCGGAATAAAAGCTCTTAAACAAGACCAGCCTTTTCAGCCATTTTTATCGTCCCCATCCGATAGTTCCTTCGTGAGGACAAGAAGATCTATACGCATGCAGAGCTTCCAAATTCCAAAAGAACATCAACAGGAGGTCCATTTTGTACATGCAAAGAGACATGCATGCATCAAAATAAATAAGGAAGCATGCTGTTGAAGGAGCCGATGTACACACAGAATTCTGTATCAAAACCACTGTCTGGGGTCCATGGTTTTGTATATGCAGGGAAAGTGCAGGATTCTTCCAGAGGAAATATGCTGGAGCATGCTGGGAAATGCTCCTGAAAGCGTGATCTCCTCCTTGTAGAAAGTAACAGTCTTCAGGAACCTGAATATTATGATTATTAAATGCAAACAGGAACTGGAGCATGTACCTAATGAGCAAAGCACACTGGAACTAAGTTCTACTACATTAATGGGGTTTACTTCCATGTGATGTATTTAGGAAATGGTGGTCTTCTCATTTAAAAGAAGTCTGGCTTCTGTTAGTTCAGCACAGTACATATCCCTTTATGGTAAATTCAGACAGCTATAAAGGGAGTGGAGCCCACAAATGGCTAATGTTCTGGGAAAAGAGAGTACTCCTCCCTCCAGGACATTTCCCCACTTCCACACTACGGAAGCATTCTTCCTGCACGGTGAAGCACACTTCCAACCCTTGTTTCCCCTGCAGGCAGCTACTGTACCAAACAGATCTTCTCAATGACACTACTGGACATGTAACAATTGCTACAGGTGTAATACTACCAGAGTGATCTCTCAGTAGCAACCAATCTCTGTCTCTGCATAAAATTTGGAAACACTCCCCATGCGGCTCTGTCCATCTCCAGGCTCTCCCCACTTGATGGACCATATCCATGTGATGAATAGTACTTCCATCACTGCAGCATAAAAGGGTATCAGTCGCTATGGGGAGATATTTTTGGTGGAATCTCTGTGCTCCAGCCTTTAGGATTGCCTAGATTCAAGTAAAATCTTAATTTAACTGGGCTGGCCCCACTGGTGGACCTCCTGATAGCACTGGTATTTCTGGGCACTGGTATTTCTGGCCACTGTGTGATACAGAGTGTTGGACTGGATGGACCTTTGGCCTGATCCAACATTGGCGTCTCTTATGTTCTTATGGGCTGTAGACTAAGGTGTCACTCACATGCGTCTCACATAAATGGTTGTTCTTTACATTTTACCATACCTTGAGAAGAAACTTGCTCTGCCAAGGACACTGAAAGTAAAACCAGGGAGATCCAATATATATTCCAAGCCATGGTGATTTTTCAAGGACCGTGTTCTTCCTTAAAATAAACACACATTGTTTATTATGATTATTCTTGTAATAATAACAATGCCATGATTATTCTAACATCAAAAAATGTCTTATCAATTTATTTAAGTACATAAGAACATAAGAGAAGCCAATGTTGGATCAGGCCAATTTATATTTCTTTGTAAAATTAGTATTCACCCCCTTTTCTCAATTATATTTTTCATATCAGCCAAGAAGAGAGAATATGTAGGGCAAGGTCAACAATCAAGATTGACTCTGTCAAATGCTTTGCTCAGTAAAAGTGTTCTAGATGCGGTAATCATGTGCACGTAGTTAACTGCACAGACCTATAAAACAGATATAATACAAACATCATATATTTAGATTTTTCCTTTTCAATAGTTTTTAAAGACAATATAGTAAAGACAAAATAAAAGTAAACATGTTGAATAATAATTCTGAATTCTTTAAAATATTTTTAACATCTGATCTCCATTAATATAATAAAATTATCTTTCAACTTTCACAGTTCCTCTGATATACCATATTCTGTATCATAGCATATAGCATAGCATATGGCCAGATTATTAAAGTACATAATGTAGTATAAAATGTAGTATTTATGGATCAACACAAGTTCTGTTTCAGAAAGTAATTGTATACATTTTGATATATTCATTTTCTACCCCATTTGTCAAAAAATATCAGGACAGTTTACAAACTCTCCTTAAAAATCATAGATAGATGAAAGACAGATAGATTTGTATGAATTAATTTCACATAACACCCATCTTAATTATGAGCCTCGCACCATGTTTATATTTACTATAATTAAATTAGAGGGGATCAATCTTTTGAACAATCTACTATGAACACAGAGAGGTGTTGCACTTACCTTCCAATGGATATGTCTGCTAGCTGTGATTCTTCAGATGCTTATATATATCGGTGTGAATATCTTGGGATGAACTAATTAGGCAACATGTTAGACAAAACCAACTGTGACGACCCATGACAGCAAATTTTCCACATCTATTGGAAAACGTCCCAGAAGACTAGACAGCAACATCTGGAAAACACTCCCATTAAGAAAAATGACTATGAAGAAAAAATTTAGACTTATTGGTCAAAACACATTTCTAATAGTTTCGTGAATGAACAGACTGTACTGAGAGTGTAGTGGGTAGGCATTACTTGCAGGTTGCTATCATTGGTGACTTTGAGGTACATGTTTTTCGTGTCTAATGAAGCCCAGGAAAAAAAAGAAGTTTAAGAACGAGAAGTATGATTTCAAACTGAACCCCCACCAAACAAAAACCCAGTGCCATGGTTTATGTTTTTGATCATTAGAATAGGATTTGGGAGAACCAGGTTTAAATCCCCACTCTCCTATGGAAGTTTGTTAGGTGACCTTGGGCCAGTCACTCTCTTTCAGTCTAACCTACTTCATGGGGCTGTTGTGAGGATCAACAGTATTGTAAGCCACTTTGACTCCCCAAGGGGGAGAAAAGCAGGGTTTAAAAATAAATACATAACTAAATACATAAAACAAAGGTTTGGAAGAAAGAGTCACTATTGGTCAGGTTCACCACAGTTCCGGAAACTGCGGGGCAAGGTCGGGCGTCTGATCGCGTTTCCGGTGGCATCCAGCGCCCGCCCATGTCCCCTTGCGAAAAAGGTGTTGTTTTTTTCCAAGTCTCCGTGGATGCGCACACGCACCCAATGGAGCATGCGCATTTGTCGTGTACACAAAAAAAGAAAACCAGTTTGCTGCACCGCACGCTTCTTTGTTGCGCGCAGGCGTGTCCTGTGATCGGCACTCCGGAAACTGCGGGGCAAGGTCGGGCGTCTGATCGCGTTTCCGGTGGCATCCAGCGCCCGCCCATGTCCCCTTGCGAAAAAGGTGTTGTTTTTTTCCAAGTCTCCGTGGATGCGCACACGCACCCAATGGAGCATGCGCATTTGTCGTGTACACAAAAAAAGAAAACCAGTTTGCTGCACCGCACG
>NW_015168659.1:265115-287550 GCF_001447785.1 Gekko japonicus | reverse complement strand
ACTGGAAATCATATTCAGTTATCCTTCTGATTTCTGGATTTTTGAAGGCACTGCGTACTTTTAGTAACATTTTACAACTATATTAGCTAGAAAATAGCTTTAAAAAAAATGAAAACTGAGATTCCTAGAAAATCGTACCATGGATCCATTTTGACTTTGCTTCTGTGGTAGAAAAGTAGCATACAAATAAGAGTGATTTATAATCATCTCCAAAGTAGATGTGATATAAAGAACAAAGCCTACCACAGATATTATGTGGTAGCCCATTAATTAATCTAATCAGGAATGTACCAGCTCAGAGCCCTAGGTAAAGGTAAAGGTTTCCCTTGCTCGAAAGCTAGTCGAATCCGACTCTAGGGGGCGGTGCTCATCTCCGTTTCCAAGCTGAAGAACCCACGCTGTCCAAAGACGTTTCCGTGGTCATGTGGCCGGCATGACTAAACACAGAGGCACACGGAACGCTGTTACCTTCCCACTGAAGGGGTACCTATTTATCTACTTGCAATTTCTTGCTTTCAAACTGCTAGGTTGGCAGGAGCTGGAGCCAGAGACGGGAGCTCACTCCGTAACGTGGCACTAGGGTCTCAAACCGCTGAACTACCGACTTTCTGGTCTGCAGCTCAGCATCTTAACCTCTGAGCCACTGCACCCCCCATCAAAGCCCTTACAGAACTTTAAAGAATACAGGTGAAACATTTCATCTCCAGCTGTTGCTGATGTTAGATGCCTGAGCATCACGCTATGGGAGCGATATATATTTATTTAGGGGTTATTTTGGTTGCCTCTTCCTGTCAGAGATCCTGTCAAGATGGCTAACAATAAAAATCATATAAATCAACAAGCTGGAGGTCCACAAGAAACTGCAAGGAAGGGAAGAATGGTACTCCCCCTCCACAGTTCTTTCCACTCTTAGTGGCCAAATCAGGCCACTAAGTTGAGTTTCTCTCAACATTTAGTGCTTCTGGAGCCTATTTAGTCTTCATCAGTAGGGGTTTTGTTGTTGTTGTTTTGGTTGGTTGTGTTTTTTTTTTAATTTCCTTTTGGTAATTTACAGTGTCATATTTTCTGACAGGACCTGGAAATCTCCAGCTATGTAGAACCCCCTACTTTGTCAGTGGGTGGTCCAGTTTTGCTACTTTCATAATGACAGCCTGAGTGTCTACAAGGAACCACAGGAGTGGGATAAACAATTTGGAAATTTCCTCCCCCAGCTATTATGGGGCTTTTATAAGCCTCATACAGAACAGGACATGATTAGTTCTTCTTTCTCCACTATCACCCCCAGTTTCCCCCTTTTTCCATCTGAAGCATTCTACATTTAAAAGAGCTTCCCCCCCTAAGGTAGCCAGGTCCTTCGGACCTGCCAGCGGGGGATGGGGGTAAACTTACCAGGAGCGGGGAGGAATGCCTATGTGACCAGGAAGTGACGTAGGCATGTCCAGTATGTGGGGGGGGAGGGGCGACACTCTCGTTTTGAGGCAAAACTGTATGGTAGAATTAGCTTCTACCATAGAGTTTTGCCCCAGACCAAGAGCATCAGCCCCCAATGTCCCTGACATACCTATGTCACTTCTGGGTCACATAGGCACATCACATTTGATTTCTGCTTTCTTACCTGTTTGGGAAGTTAATTCCCCCCCCAAGCCCAAAAGCAGGGGACCCCCACCCCCGTCAGGGGGTCTGGCATCCCTATTCCCTGCACCTTTTGGTTCATTTACAGAGTCATATTTTTCTGCATGACTGGGGAAACCTCCTAGGTATGTAGAGTCTGTGTGGGTGATCTGCTGAAAAACAAACCGGGATCACAGCGTAAGAACCTAATAACAAGCAATCACTGTGATTTATGGCTACTGTATTTTATAATTAATAAAAATATAAATGGTCCTTACATTACATAGAAAAATATCACAACTAATACTGTGATCCTGTATCACAAAATTTAGAAAAGTCCCATCCTTGTGATATTGTAGAACAGCTTCTGTGATGAGTTGTAGTAAGTTAACGAACATCTGGATGTAAGCCCATTTTATAGCTAATCTTCCTCAGCAGTTATTCATAGTAGATCATCCTCAGCAGTTATGCATAGTAGATCTTCCTCAGAAATGATCTCCCTAAAATTAACTATTATTATTAGTATTTTATTCATTTGATTTATACCCCACCCTCCCCACCCTCATTATAACACGGGACACCACACAGCTAAATGGAATCTTAGTATTATAAAGGAGCATATGCTGTGTTGTTTAAACTTACCTCTTATTTACAACTTAACTTTTACACAAGAAGCAAGTCAGTTCAATAAAGTTTCATTAATCAGCTACAAAGCCAGTTTAGTCCTCATTAGGTCATTTTCACGCCTCCTTTAAGTTAATTTACCAAGACATTTTTGTACATATTGGGGGATCAACTGAGTAGAAAGATAATCCTATCTTGCTTCAGAGTAGTTTGTTTTTGTGGTTTTACACCAGCCGGTTTAAGGGAAACCAAGACAGCATGAAGCAGCTAATCAAGACAACTCAGCAGCCAAAAATCAGCTTACTCGAAATGCTCCCCGCAAAAAAACCCCCCATGTTTAAGCTAAAAGCCAGAAGAGCTGGACCTGTACAGGCCTTACTTGGGAAGGGATTCCAGAGTTCAGGCATATTAACAACAGAAAGAAGTCCTCTCCCAAGTGGCCACACACCATAACTCAGAGACCAAAGTTCCATGGTAAAGAACCACAGAACTTGAATTAATTCATACAGGAAAAGGCATTCTGTCACATCTCTCAGCTCAGATCGTTTAGAACCTTAAAGATAGGGCTGCTCCAGCTGACAGCCCCCAACTCCTGCTGCTGCTCAGTAAGGTGGCAAGGGGAAAATATGGAGCTGACAAATAGCTCCAATGGTATGACATCACTTCCAGTGCGAACCCAGAAGCGAATTTATTGTGGTGACCTGATGCTCAAGGATTCCACTGAAACTCTAGGGATCACTGGTGATTTGCATACCCCGCCTCCAAGCCTCTCTCTGATTTCCGGCACTTTTCTGGCAACACTATTTAAAGATCAAAAGTAGCACTTTGAATTGGACCCAGAAACAGATTGCAGCCAAAGAAGATAGAACAGCCCTGGAGTTATATGTTCTGTACAACATGTTCCAATTAAAATTCTAGCAGTTTCCCAGCACTTTACAAAGGCAGCATCACTTAGAATGGAGCAGTTTAAACTGGATGTTACTAAGGCACACAAAACAGGGGCCAGATGAGGTTCTGGATCAGAAGTAAGCATGCTGAGAACTTTGACACAAACATGAAGGCCACAAGCACTTACCCTCTTCAAACTCCCTTGCTTACCCTTGACATGAGCTCTTGTTTCAACTCCTAAGATGTTTATTGTGTTAGCTTCCAGCCACAGCAAACATTTAAAAAAGAGTACAACATAACACAAAAACTATAGGTAACCATTAACATCTAAATATCCATTAAAGCTACCAATAATATTCAATTACACATACATAAAATACCCCATACAAATTATTATTGGATATCATTTATCTATTATTAATCATATCTAGCCAGATCTCCTGTTAATAGCCATCCATTCATATTTTGCCACATTAAGGGTAATTTCCCTACTCCTATTGGTGAGATAGTCCCTTCTAGTTTTGCCTGGCAGGCTATCGGTTATGGGTTTAATATACATGAGCTCTTAATCAGATCATCTTAATTAGAGTTACCATATTTTGAAAAGTAAAAAAGAGAACATGTTTCCCGACTGACTACTTCAAACAAGTGATCACTATGACGAATCTCATTTTAAATACCTCTACTATTTAAGCTGTGATAATTGCTACTAACTGGGAATATTCCTAAGTAGGGATGGGCACAAACCAAGCCAGTTCATCATTTCACTCCCAGTGTTCTGCTCACTGCAGTTTTTGGCTGCAAACAGAAAGCAGGGGGCGAAATGCCTCCCAGTCATTTCATCCCTGCTTTTTGCTCACCTCCAAAAGTCACAGCAAACAGAAAACAGTGGTTTAAATTGCTCCAAGCAACAGCAGCTGTTTTTGTGAGGAGCAGAAAACAGGGGTTTAAATGGCTCAGAGCTTCATGAACTACGAACTGCCCAAAATTCATGATGAACTTCAGTTTGTCAGCTGGTTCGTGCCCATCTCTATTCCTAACCTTCCACCCCAAAAAGAGGACACTTTAATCAGTTTTTTTAAAAAGAGCCCAAAAGAGAACAGACACACAAAAAAGAGGACATGTCCTCTAAAAAGAGGACATCTGGTAGCTCTGTCTTAATGTATCCTGATGTTCATCTTTGCACTTTGCAGTGGCTGCTTGTGCTATAGAACAAGGTCATGCTTTGATAAATCAGTACCAAAGAAGCTGCAGCTCATGGTTATTTTTGCCCAGTCCACAAACCGAATCATCTCATTTACCAAACATGTAATTCATCTTTTTGTTCCCCCATTTTGTTAGATGCATCCTTTAAATGGCTGACATTGGATACATTTTTGTGCCTCCACAGTGAGCAGCATCTATTTTGTGATGTAATTTGCAAGGTTAGCTAGGGCAGATACCGAAGCCACAAAAAACATCTGGATAGTAAGTCTCAATCCCCCAGTCTCAAACAGATTTTTTCCTTCTAATGATGTGCCTTTTAAACATTGCAGGAAGCAGCAGACAAGTGGGGGAGAAGCTGCAAGAAAGTATAATCATGTGATGAGGTGATCTAGTCATTCAAACAGACCCATCCAAATTTGTTTAGTGAATGATCAGCTTCCTGACCACAATTAAGTGAGAAGGATGTGAGCTGAACCAGTGGGTGATCAAGCAAAACTAGCCAGGCCCCATTGTGGAGGGGCTGTGGCTCAGTGGTAGAGCATCTGCTTGGCCTGCAGAAGGTCCCAGGTTCAATCCCTGACATCACCAGCATAAAAAAAGGATAAGGTAGTCCGTGATGGGAAAGATCTCAACCCAAGACTCTGCCAGTCCGAGTAAATGATACAGACCTTGAAGGACCAAGGGTCTGATTCAGTGTAAGGCAGTTTCATGGGTGTTCATGTGGAGAAAGGTGGGGCATAAAGGAAGTAAATAAATAATAAATATAGCTGAAGATGGGAGGCAGATAAAAATAGGTTGGTTGGTTGGTGGGAAGAAGAGAAGAAACAGAGGAAGATGGGGATATGGGGTTTGCCAAGAGGATGGAAATAGTGGGGAGACAGGTGGAAATGAGGTGCCCTATGCAAGACTATGTGGGTTCCCCTCCATGCATTTGTGCTCAGTCTAGCAGCTGGCACTATACAAATTGGTCAGGTTTTTCTGAGGACAGGTTGCCAGGAGTAGGGAAGGAGAGAAAACTAGGAGGCAGGTTGACTGGTATGTGGAAAGGAGAGTAGTAAGCAGAAAAAAAGGGAGGCTGTGGGGGTTTTCAGGGAAGGGAAACAGGAAATACTGGGGATGGTGAGAATGAGATGCCCCCAGCAAATCCTTGCTGGTCCCCAGTTTGTTAATTAACTATTTAAACACATTTTAAATACACAAACCAGTGTATCACCAAATCGACTTCATGCTTTGGGAATGGAATCAGCTGCTCCCACACTTTAGAAAGCAAAATCGTAATTGGCCCTTTATTTCCCCCTTGCTGCCTTTTCTGGGAGATGTCAAGTGGCCATGCTAGAGAGGATGAGAAATCATTCCACATTCCTGTGGTGTCAGTGCCACGTGCTGATCACACCCTACTAGTTCTGGCAGTAGATAAGAGTGCCTGGGCTGGGGTCCACCCTAGGTAGGGTCTTACCCGTGCCAGATTCATGCCTTCCAATAGTTGCAAACTTTAACTTACCGATACAGTACCTCTCAGTTTCAGGACATGCATCAGAGGTGGAGGCTATTCTGTTATAGCCAGTTGTTATTTGAGCTTTTGGTAAAACTCCTCCACTACTTGAAGTGCAATATAATCTGAACTGACAAATACACTCTCAGCTTCAGACAAAACATCTGTGTAAATCTGACATCACAGGGTTTAACTGGATGGAGTAAAGTTCCAGCATGACTGCCAAATTTCCAAATTTTAATGAAGCTTCCAATTGTTCACCCAATACCTTAATACGAGGCTGGCAGTGCAATCCCAAGTAGAGTTACACCCTTTAAATCTATTGGAGTCAATGGAAGGACGTGACTCTGCTTGGGATGTCACAGTAGGGCTGCAATCTTACTTGGGAACAAACACTGGGAATAACGGCATATTCCCACAGCATGTGCTGGATGTAAACTTATCTTGCAACCAATGCTCCCTCTAAGTCTTGTGAGCAAAAATTCTACTTTGTGAGCTACTGGCATTAAAGTTGTGAGCGAGCCATTTGGCTACTGCATAAATTAGTTTGTTCTGGAGCCATCCTTCCTGAGCGAAGACAAAAATGTGTGAGCAGGAGGCTAAAAAATTGTGAGCTAGCTCACACTAACTCAGTTTAGAGGGAACACTGCTTGCAACCATCTTTATTAATCTACCAGTATGATAGAATTGCCTTCAACTCTACATGTTGGGGCATGTGTACATGAGAGTTTCCCATTCTCCTGCTAGTATACTAAAACAAACTCTCTCTTTAAAAGAATATACAACATAGTCATGGCATCCTGTCCTGATTTCATGTCTCTTATTACTTCCATCCACAACATAACTGGGTAGAGAGCCCAGAATGACCTCCAAGTCTGATTAGGTGGATTGTTGTGGGAAGATGTGCATCGGTTACATATCCAGACTTCATTTTTAAAAAATTATGCTTGGATTCACCCGAAATGTTAGGAAGGAACAGAATTGGGCTAGGTTGTTCCCAAGGATTGGTAACTACAGCTAATAAGATGAAATATTCTCCCAAGGGTAGAAACAGAGGTCATTTAGCACTGGACTGGATCAGTCACTCAATCTATTTAAGGCGACAGTTTCAAACTGGTACATTGTTAAAACATTCTGTCTCAAATTTCAATGATGGTGTATTCATTTAATATGGTTATATAGCTGGCAGTACTCTCACGAGATCTAAAAAAACAGACCCTAGAGTGTAAGAAAACAGAACTGAAGACTGAGGCTGGGATCTTACACTTACCTAACCACTAGCTCTCTAGAGATGTGATGGGAAGTGTGAATGTTCACATGTGCCTCGCTGTGATTACAATATAATATGTGATGTAACTATATGTGCAAACTTTGGTATGATTCTTCCTCAGAAATAAATGAAAAGGCTGGGTGAATTATCTGAACATACATATATATACCACATTACAGCGTAGTCATGCGAAGCAGTAATGTGTGCTTCCCCACTATGTTTATGGATGTCCTGTTGAGTATATAAACCAGGGCTGATAACCAAGCCTGATGCAGCCCACCAGGCCGGTATTGTGTCAAGATGCTTGACAATTCTCCAGCTTTTGTAATTCTATTCAAACAGTAAACTAAGGGAGCTTATGAGGGACCACCACACCAAGGTTGGTTGCAGGTTGCATAGTCTTGTACTAAATTCTCCCCCCCAAAATCGTTGCATATTGAGGATAAACAAGACATTCCAGCAAGGCATTCTGAAGTCTTAAGGACCCTTAAGAAATTGTCCCTTGTAAAGAAAACGTCAGTGGTCTTTGGAACTGCGTGGCAGGATTCAGGCCCATGAATTCTGAGATCAGCAATGTGTCAGCTAGCTGTCATAGAGGTCTGTGTATAGTAGAACCCCCCCCCCCGATGCCTGATCCCTCCGTTGGCATCTGCGCATGCCTCTTCTGTTGTGCACTGCATGTCTGCTTGTCTCATGCATTCCTTTCTATGAACGCTAGTGTAAGCTTATCTACAAGGCCACAGGTGCGGAGAAGGGGAGGCTCGCTTAGTCTATAATGATTTAGAGCGTGTGAAGTGCTAATTGTTTATCTTTATGGAAACCGTTGCTTTCTCAGGCTTTGGGCGCGAATCTGAGAGTCCATTGGTTATTGTCAGTTTTGAATGTGCTTCATTATCCCATGTCCCACATGTCTCAGGTATTCTAAACAGTGAACTTGCTCCTGCTCTATCATGGCTTTAATAAAATACTACTTTGCTTAAACGTGTATTGAACTTATAGCTGTGGGGATGGGACACAATGTTATTGCAGTGTTATAGAAAAGGCAGCAACAATTCAGTACATCCATAAATTTAATCCCATTCAGGCTTAAATAACCCAGTTCTGTGACATTTCCATGCTTGTATGCTAATGAAGCTGGAGAGAAGAGCTTTATTGGACAGATGCTTTTGCCTGCTTATATTCGAGTGTGTATAAATAAAATGAGTTAATTTATCTTCTCTGAGGGCTGCCATCATTTTTACTACTCCAGCTTCTTTGCCCTCATTAAACAAGGATATTTTATGTTTTAAAATGTTTATATAGTCACATACTTCTAAATTTTATTTTTGGTTTTTTACAATGATACTCTGAAAGCCCTTTCTGTAAGCTACACGGTAGAATATACATTTGAAATAAATAAATATTATCCTCATTTGCAAATGTAGGTAAGGTTTAGGTTGAAGAATAATTACTTGCCTGAAGTCCATCCCAAATTTGTAAGTGCCTTTTTGATTTTAGAATTTACAGTTTGTTTTTTTAAGTCCACTCAATTATATGTATGTTGCAGGGATAGGGAGCAAATTATTTATTATATTTGTCTTTCTACAGAAGTGCAAAAACATTCTTGGGCAACGTACTAAAGCAACCCTTGTTTCAGGGTAATTTTTTTAAAGGCACTTTTTAAAAAAAAACACTTTTTGCCATTTCTATTGAAATGAAAAGGTATTTTTTTCAAGGTGCGCAAAAATCACTTACACAGTTTCAATAGATCATATGTAAAATGTTTTAAATTGCTGCCTGTAACACACCTTTTTATGTTGCTTTTCCTTTGAAATTTGGTCAAATTACCGCCTTCTCCAGGTAGATTCCCTGTGCCAAATTAAAGTCAGATAGGTGGAATCATACTGATTTTGTGAGGAAGATCAGTTTCAGGCATTATAATGACAGTATGTTGAAAAACTAACATGCCTTAACTACATGGCCATTGTATAACGTGCACACTTGTCCTTTTTGAAAACGAGCAGTCTTATACTGTCCACTGTTAACATGCAAATTAGATCTTTTTACTTTCTCTTATTTAGGTTATTTCCCTTATTTATGCGCTAAATTAGAGGTATCCTTCCAAAAGACATGGGAGGAAGCACTGGCTAGCCATTAATTTGGTTTAGGCTGGGAAGGCGGAGTCTGACCTACTTCCCCCAGCTCTGTTTCTGACTCACTACTACATGATGTGTGGATCACTGGGTAATGGATTAACTCTAAACAGTATAATGTGAGAGGGAGAAAGAAGAGGAAAATCACATGGTAGGAAAAAAGGAAAGGTGAAAAGATTAAGGGCATGAAAGAAGAACACATGTTCTTTGAGCTGGATTCGAGTCCAGTAGCAACTTAGAGACCAACAGGATTTTCAGGGTATGAGATTTTGAGAGTCAGATCTAATGAAAGGAGCTTTGGCTCTTGAAAGCTCATACCCCCAAAATCTTGTCGGGCTCTAAGGTGCTCCTGGAGTCAAGCCTAGCTCTTCTACTGCAGACCAATATGGCTACCCTCTGAAACGATAAATGTGTTCTTTAGAATCACTAATGAATATTATGGAAATCAGCATACTGAATTTGCAAATTTGCTGCTTCTGTGGAATATTGAAATTTTGGTGAGGGGACTGGTTCAATAGGTGAGGGTTTGTGCGACACTAAGGCTGAGCTTTTCACATGTAGCTTTTCAGAGAACTGAAGGTGTTTATTGCTAAGTTTATTACGGAGCCTGTAACACATGCATTCATTTTTGGTGTAGTGGTTAAGTGTGCGGACTCTAATCTGGGAGAACCGGGTTTGATTCCCCACTCCTCCACTTGCACCTGCTGATGTGACCTTGGGTCAGTCACAAGCTCTGGCACAGCTGTCCTTGAAAAAGAGCAGTTTCTGTCAGAGTTCTCTCAGCCCCACCCACCTCACAGGGTGTCTGTTGTGGGGAGGGGAAGGGAAAGGAGTTTGTAAGCCGCTCTGAGACTCCAAGTGAAGGGCCGGGGTATAAATCCAATCTCTTCTTCTTCTTCTTTTTCCCAGTTTCTTCATACTGTCCCATCAAACTGATTGTTCACACTATTTGAAGTTATTGTTTTGCTCCTCCATACTGAAACCTGAAATGACATCTTTGTCTAGCAACAACAGCAAAGGATCAAGGAATAGGAATACGCACAAACCTGGAAAATGTGGTTTGCTTTGATTCGTGGTTCGTGTCATGCTGGGTTCGTGAGCCACTAATCATCATAGGTGCCAAACGAACTGGTTCAGTTAACGAGGTTCGTAATGTGGTAGAACGGCCCCCCTCCGGAGTGCAAGAGACTCCAAATTTATAGGGGATCTCCAGATGACTCTCCTCTACATGTCCTCCAAGTTTGGTGAGGGTTGGATTTACGGCATCCAAGTTACAGACCGCCCCCCCCAAAGAAAGTGCCTTTTGGGGAAATGACAGGTGCAAGTTCAGGAGGTTCAGGAGTGTATAGAATAGACCCTGTGCAAGCTAGAGTAATCAAACTTGCCGGCGACCTCCAAGTTATGTGCAGATTGGACTTATGGGGTCCAAGTTATGCCCCCTCCCCCAAGAAGATGCCACCAGGAAAATGCTTTTGCAGGTTCAGGTTCAAAAGTGTATAGAATGGACCTCCTGCAAGCTACACACACCAAACGCACAGGGAACCTCATCTTGCCACCCACTTCTCTACAGTCTTTCCCCTGTTGCTTCGAAGTTTGGTAAACATTTTGATTGAGTAGAGAGTGTCTGGAAATGTATCCATTCACAAACTGCCACGAACCACTTTTCAATAGCCATAAGCCACGCAGAGGATTGAAATTCTTCCAGCATATAGGTGATAAGGCTATTGTGGTTACATCTAAAATGCAGACGTAGCCAAAATCTGAAAGTAATAATCCAGGCCTTGGTCTCTAACCGTCTCAAATTAAGCTCAAGACAAATGGCAGCATAAGATACGCACGAAGGCAACCCCAGAATCTTCCTCAGGAATTTGGATTGTAGTTGTTCAACTGCTTTATTAAAAACAGTAATCCAGATAGGAATACCGTATAGTAGCCACGAACCACTTGAAAGTTTGTGGGAAGTTTTTGCCAGTTGACCTGCCATGAACTTCAGTTTGTGAACCATGAACCAGCCAAAATTTGTCATGAACTTTAGTTCATGAGCCAGTTCATGTCCATACCTATCAAGGAAAGAACTGACAGACGAAGCATCAGGAGCTGCTTCTTACACTTGGGCTGATTTCACACTAGAGCTGCCTCGATGTTGCGTCGCCATTTGCCCTGATACTATTGGTCAATTTCACACCCGAAGCTGCGGGGCTGCATTTTGACTCGCGGCTTCGCCCGATTTCCCCCGCAGTTTCGTGATCCTGTTTTTTGAGGATCACGAAACTGCGGAGGAAATCAGGCGAAGCTGTGGGTCAAATGCAGCCCCGCGGCTTCGGGTGTGAAATTGACCAATAGTATCGGGGCAAACGGCGGCGTAACATCGAGGCAGCTCTAGTGTGAAATCAGCCTTAATCTTGTTTTTAAGAAAGGGACAAAGCAGCTACTCCAGCAGTGACTTAACTGCCCAAATATATGGTGACATGAATGTAGAAAGTAGAAGGCATTTGTAGGATTTCGACAGAATGGTGAACTCTGCTCAGAAAAACTTTCGCATGTGCTGGCTGTTTGCTTCCAGTCCATTTGAGTGTGCTGTTCCACTTCTTGGACTTTGATGAATAAGCATTCATGGAAATGATTGTGAAAAATAACACCCTTCCTTTGGCAGAACTCTAAGGGAGTGAGGTGGGGAAAATGACCAAAATAATCAATGTAATGCATTTCCCTCTCCGATTGGGTGTGGGGTAACGTCCACATGGTGAACGTATGTTACAGTTCTGGGAAACCTGAAGGAAAGAAATCATGACAGAACAACCAAAAAGGAACTTCATGGATTCTTAAAGTCTAACCAGTTTTCTGTGACATAAGTCTTCATGAACTAGAGTCCATCAGATGAATTATGCATTTGGTTGGCAGATACATATTCCCATATGGCTACAGGAAAAATGCCAATAGGGTCAAAAGTCAGTGTGAGAGATACAGGGTTGGATCCTACCAGTTCTTCTGTTCACCTTGCCTATTTCCCCTTCTCAGTGCAGCCCTGTCATCATGGCTTTTTGTTCACACAGATCCCAAGATTCTCCAGTATATTCGGGGAGGTGGGTGTCACATGCTGCTGGAAAACCTACTAGGATTCAACCCTGTGGGTTGGATGTCACAAATTTTCTATTTGATCTTACCCAATTCCTCTTCTCACAGCAGCTCTCATTCCACTTGGCATTTGTCCACACAGGTCCCACAATCCCTACCATTTGCTTTTTTGGTGGTCAAAGGGAGGTCCTGGTCCTTCTTTCATCAAAGGGAAACCTGTTAGAATCCAATCCATAATCTGACATTCATTTGCAAAGCTCAAATGTATACAAGATAAACTCAATGTATCTTTCACAACAGGAAGAAACTCACATCAAGGTATTACTGAATGGTTATGCATCTGGAGCAGAGAAATATTATGTTTTATTCGAAAACGAAATGCACATATGTTCCTCCACTGTTACTTGTAGAAGGTCTATTCAATTTCAGCACTGTGTTGACTTCTATAAAACCAGAGAAACTTGCAATTAAGAATATGTAAAACTGAGAAAAGATTTTTTCTCCACAGTGAACCTCCCCCTTTCCTGTTTCACATCTGAGCAGTTATCTTGTTTTTATGTTTTTGCATGCATTTTAGCTCAGACTTTGATTGTTTTAGTGATATGTTTTGTTGATATTAATAGTTTTTAATATGTGATTTTATTATGTATGTTTTAATTTGTTAGTCACTTTAAAAGCCCTTATGTAGGCAGAAAGGCAGCATATAAATTTTATGAAATAAAAAATTAAATAAGTTGCTAGGGCTGGTATGCAGGCCCTGTGGGATTTATCTAAATTTTGCCGGGCATGCAAAGCAGAGATGTTCTGTTTATCTTGTTCATTAATCAGGTCTGTTTATGTGGGCTGCCTTTTAGTTTTATTTGTATCATGTTTTTAATTGATGTCTTAATGTTTTAGCTGTTATTAGCTGCCTTGAGACTGCTTGGTGGCGAGAGGCAGCATATAAATTTAATAATAATAATCATCATCATCATCTCTACATTATGCTGGATCTCATATCTCATGTGACCCTGTGCTTCCTTTATCAGAGCAGGTAGAACCTTTGACCTTTGACTCATAAGCTTCTGCCATTTTAACTACAACTATTCAAAATAAATTTTCCTCCATATCCTTTTTTCTTAGATCTAGTACTCATACTATTTGCTTTGTAGAAGTAATGGATGAAAAAAAAAACCTCTTCCCAAACTGTAGGTCTCTTCCTAATTTACAAAGCAACATTTTGGAAATCATTTAGCAGCTGTCCATATCTATTGCCCCAGGCATGTATTTTGCATTTGAAGGCAGTTTGTCCAGATTGTGAAACTTAAAATATGGCCGCTCATAATTTTCCAGCTAAATGTGGTCAATGACTGGAAATCACATATTAGACTTTTAAAAGGGTATGGTCAAACAGGATGTTTTAACCCAGTCTATTGAGTCCATCACTCTCCCAGATTATCAAGGAAAGCAAATAAACATATGAGTCTTCATGCTAACATGCATTTCTCATATTTCCTGCTCTGATCAAACATTTTGCAAGCAATATGTTCAGTCTGAAATTATGTAGTACACAGAACTAATGTCTTCACACTAGCATCTGTGCAAAGATGCATGTTCAGCATATTTAATTTCCTTCTTCTGCTTCCTGCTTCTTTTGGATTATTCATTGGTCATTTCTTGATTTACTGGAGTGGATCCAAGCATCCTCCAGGGAGTGGCTCTTTTTCCTCTTTAGGCTGGCTTCAAATTCTACTCACTGGAGTGGTAGGATAAGGGCAGTATCCATCCCAGTGATTACATTTTGTTCGGTTACAGATTTTGCAATGCCATTCTTTCCTTTCACACATCACTGGGTTGGATCTAAACAGCTTTTCTACCAGAGAAAAAGGGAGGAAAATGTTCTCTTTGACCACCAAAACAGGTATGCTGGGTATCACTGGATATCCATGGACAAAAACCATGTGGGATGGGGGCTGCAGGAAGGGAAGGGGGAGCTGGCCGAGATTGAGTGAAAAACATGGCTGAGTCCAATCTGATATCTGCCTATATTTCAGTCTTTATTTCCCTTTTGCTTCTGATCTTATCCCATCTGAATCCTCTATTTCTTTTGACAATAGATCAATTGTATTGTCAGGAAATGGAGCTCATGGCACATTTATAGTCCACAAACAAGAATTATTACCGAGTTCTACGGGATTCAAATGTGAATCACAAAGCATAGTTCCAGAACGTGTGCGGAATAACTGCACCTAAATAATGGTAGCCTCCTCTCATGTATCTAGTACTAGGGCTTTCAGATTACAACCAAGCTTCTTGTCTTTGGGGGGCCTACAATCAGGGAGCAAGCTGCATCTGAGTCTTCCACACTGCCCCATACCACTCCAAGAGACACCTTCCACCCTTGCCTGTTATGAATCCTTTTGCCCCGGCACCAGGAAGGAAGGTATACACTGTCCATCATTTTACTTCCAGTCTGGGGGGAAAACCTCCATCCTTTTCTTTTATGTGGTAAAAAATTCACATAAAATTAGATGGGGTTACTGGCTGCCACAGTTCTATGAATGTAGTATTGTGCTGGAATAAAATAACTTTGTTCATCATCGTAATGTTCTTACTGCTGTCACTAAGTGCCAAAAAACACGTCAGAAGAGTCTAGCCATGAAGTAGGCAATCAACACATATGACTCAAAGGGCATGTACACACTACAAAATTATGTGCTTTTATACCGCTTTAAGGGTCATAAGTTCCCAAATGAATCCTGGGATGTGTAGTTTAATTCAGGGTCGAGACTTCTGTTAGGGATTCATAGCCCGCTCTTACAGAACCATAGTTTTCAAGAATTCTTGACCAAGTGAGAATATTCGTTAAACAGTTTGGGTCTTGTGTAGATATACCCCTGGAGCTTCTATCCTTGAAAAAAGAAATGAATTATTTTTGGCCAGCCGATGATAGCATGTACAAGAAAGCTCATAATGTTTGCAAGGTCTCCACCTTGTTGACATGTCTACCAGAAAGATTATTTAAGGGTTTATATCCACTTTTTTTTTTGCTGTTATTCGATTTTTAGAGTGAGTCACATATTGTAGACAGTGAGTAAAGTAAATGCTGGAATAAAAACCTGTCCCACCCTTTTTGAAAGTTGTATTTATTCCAGTTTACAAGAAAACAGCCTCAAAACAGCCTCAAAATTCTGAATGCATTTTGTCTGATATATGGAGTTCATTCATGATTTGCCTGGAAGCAATAGTCATTGCCACAAATGAACTGTGAAGTATTGGTGCATGCCTGGAATTACTGCATTGTTTCCGCCATCTATCCTGCCTATCTCCCTTATATATAAAAGCCGAATGGTGATGGCACTTCTCTAGAACATTTCACACACTCCGGAATTGGTTGGCGCCCTGGTGTGTCACTCAGAATCTGTCCCTATCCACTGGCTGCATTGCTTGAGCCTCACTTCCAACATTCTAAACAGTTTGCTGTTCTGAGATAAAATGTGTCCAATCTCCAGGTGAGGGCTGGAGATCACTCAGAATTACAACTTCTTTCCAGATGGCAGAGATCAGTTCTCCTGGAGAAAATGGTGGGCTCTGTATCCTTATATGCTGCTGAGGTGGGCCCTGTATGACAGCCAATGTGACGTAGCAGTCAGGGCTGCAGAGCACGGGAGAGGCTGCAGGTGGGTGGGGGGTGGAAAGCTGAAGAGAAAGGGGGAAATAAAGGTAGGTTGATGATTGGCTGGGAAGGAGATAGGGTTGCTAACTCCAGGTGGGAAATTCCTGGCGATGTGAGGGATGGAGAGGGGGAGGTTTCAGGAGGTGTAGGAATCAGACAGGTACAAAGCCATAGACTCCACCCTCCAAACAAACTATTCCCTTCTGGGGAAGCATCGTTGCCGATCTCCAGGTGAGGGCTGGAGATCACTCAAAATTACAACTGTTGTTTAGGTAGCAGAGATCAGTTCCTCTGGATAAAATGGTGGACTCAGTGTCATTATACCCTGCTGAGGTTGCCACAGCAAATTGACACTGAGTGTCCAAGGCCAGGGCACCCGCCCAGAGCCTCTTTGTAGAGGTCGTATTTATTTCCACAACAAGCCTTTTTCCTAGTCTAGTATAACTCTGTTGTCTTCAGAACGTTCTAACTGCATTTCCACCCCACCTGATTAAACAGCTGTGCTGCAGGAAGAAGGAAGGATTCTAAACTATGAAAAGAAATAAAATTAGTAGCAACCTAAGTTAACCTTAGTAGGAATGAAATGGAGAATGTGAATTCAGTAACTCCTATCTGTTGAGCACTGTACAAAGTGGATTCTGTAGAATAGTGTCTTTAAAAGCTGTGAACTGGTGAGAAACAATTAACTACCCAGACTTTCCTAAGATACAGTGTTCCTCTGCTTCCTTAGCAAGAGAGTATGGGTTACATTTAAGCAGAGTTAAACTGTTTGAATCTGGATTCCTTGAGTGGGCCTAGAGGGAATGTTTGTGTGCCTGTAGTCCAGAACTTTGCTGTCTTGTTGTGTCTGGTAATGGTTCTCCAACGTTTCAGGCAGAATCTTTCCCAGCTCTGCTACTGAGACACTTTGTAAAAAAAATTGGAGATGTCATGCAAAATACCACTTTAAAGGTAAAGGTAAAGGTTCCCTTGCTCGAAAGCCAGTCGAGTCCGTCTCTAGGGTTGCGGTGCTCATCTCCGTTTCAAAGCCGAAGAGCCAGCGCTGTCCAAAGATGTTTCCGTGGTCATGTGGCCGGCATGACTAAACACCAAGGCACACGGAACGCTGTTACCTTCCCACCGAAGTGGTACCTATTGATCTACTTGCAATTTCTTGCTTTCGAACGGCTAAAATACCACTTTACTACTTATCTAATAATAATTATCGTATGGTAGTGTGTGTAATATAGCCTGGAGATCTGAGGATTGTCTGGCAGTCACACGTTCTAGCTCTTTTAGCATCGTGCACCACTAGGTAGTGAGCTAGACTTGTTTTTTAAGGCAAGAGATGTTTTAGAGATGGTTTGTCATTGCATACCTCTACGTCTTGCCCTTGGTATTTCTTGGAGGTCGCCCTGCGTAGCTTATGAGATCTGGCAAGATTGGGCTAGCCTGGGCTATGCAGGTCAGATTACTTATTTATCTAGGTTTGGAAGGAAAGGATAATGCCAAAAGCATTATTCTGCTACTGAGCCATGGCCCCTTTCCTGCTGTCCAGTTGGATTCCAGCTACACAGTATGGGGAAAGACAAGGGGCTGTAAAAATCCTTCAGTCACTCTTCTGTACTTACATGTCAAGTGACAAAAAGAAGGATTTCCTACTCCAACTGTTCCATTATATGCTGAATGGCAATAGAAGGTCTTAGAATCACGAAGACTTCACAATCCGTCATTTACTAAAACAAACCCATGTGACTACTGCATTTGCCCCTTAAGGGTAGAATCAAGCATGATTTTTTTTTTAAGTGGTGAATTTTTATCTAGACAGGTCAGACCAGCAGGAGCAGAGAGAAAGGTTGATAATTTAATTTAAATGGTTTTACAAACACACACAGGCTAGAACAGTCAAATCTAAATAAATTATTAACTAATACATACCTGTTCCCGAATCTGGCAATTCAGTTATATTTCGAATTACATATGTCACAGTTAATTTAGCCCAGAGGAACATATCACCATTATAACAAACAATCATTAATCAGAAGTCATTTATTTATCATCCATAAAAACCTCCACTATCAGTCCATGGCAGTTTCTACCTGAATGAATATTAAATTCAAGTACCAAGAGAATTCTCACATATATCTCATCTGCTGTTTCAGTTTTGGTCCACTGATCCATAAGCATCTCTCTGGAGATTAAATTCTTTTGCCATATTCCAGCATAAATCTGATTCCCAAGTATGGGTCCACCATACAGATAAATAATGGGGCCACCCAAGGCTAGGGTGTATAGGGAGTATATTTTCACAAACCTCAAAACTCTATAGAAAAATGGGGGATTGACCCCATTCCAAATGGAATATCCATGGATGTGCAGATACCACAAGGGGGAAATAAACCTTTGAATGCATCTGAAGTTGGGTCACAGGAGCAGGTGCTTCTAAATGGGGAAGGTATCCAACTAAGGTATCCCTTTCCAGGCAGCAGACAAATCTATAGCCTATCACCCCCTTTCACACCCCATCTGCCACCTGCCCCCATTAACCCTCAGACCAGACAGTGTACATGCTGCCACCATCATGCCTTGTGGATTTCCCCATAACTTTGGGAGACCCAAGTTTACCTCCCTCCCCGGCACAAAGCCAGGGGTGCTACTTAAATGGGCAGCATAACCCAAGACATAAGAACATAAGAGACACCAATGTTGGATCAGGCCAAAGGCCCATCCAGTCCAACACTCTGTCACACAGTGGCCAAAAATACCAGGTGCCATCAGGAGGTCCACCAGTGGGGCCAGGACATTAGAAGCCCTCCCACTGTTGACCCCCCCCCAAGCACCAAGAAGACAGAGCATCACTTGCCCCAGAGTCCCGATCTATACCTTGTGGCTAATAGCCACTGATGGACCTCTGCTCCATATGCTTATCTAATTCCCTTTTGAAGCCATCTATGCGTGTAGCCGCCACCACTTCCTGTGGCAGTGAATTCCATGTGTTAATCACATGAAAAGCATAGCAGAGTTTTTAAACTATTAAAGGATTGTATTGAATAGAAAAACAAAAAAGTGAAATTACTTGTTACTATCCTGAAGTTTGCAAAACAACGAACAGTTGGCCTAAACTTTAATTACAGAAAAATATCTCCCTGGCTGAATGGAGCAAAGGGAATGTGGAAAATAACTGAAGTCCCTAGTTTACCTTTTTCCTTGGTGGCCTTAGATTCGGTCAACAAAGCCACACTTCCTGCCATGACCTGGATAGCCCAGGCAAGCCCGATCTTGTCAGATCTCAAAAGCTAAAAAGGGCTAGCCCAGGCTAGTATTTGGAAGGGTGATCTCCAAGGAATACCAGTATAATGACGCCGAGGCAGGCAATGGAAAACCACCTCTGAATGTCCCTTTGCCTTCAAGCTCCACTAGGGCTCGCCAGAAGTCAGCTTGACTTGATGGCAACCCCCCCCTTTTTTTAAAGCTACAAATTCTTATGCAAGAGTGTACTTCCCTGCCCATATTAACTACCTTGAGGAGTCCAGGGAGGGAAAGTCATGCTGCTCTAGGAATCGCTGGAAACACTGCAGTTTCAGGGATTTCTAGAAAACCCTCATGTTCCCCCTAATTCCCACTTGTTGCCAGCTGCTGGCAACCCTACTTCCAGGTTTGCTCTGGAAATAACAGCATAGCTGGACATTGATTTTCCACACCATTTCTCCCTGCTGCCCTATGAAGTTGTGGCAGGGTCAGGGGCTACTGGCAGGAGATCACAAACCCTTGTGGGTACATTGCATGCACATTGATCAGGAAATACAAGCACAAATGAGTGTTATGTGCATTGTTCCAAATCCTGAGTCAGCAGCAGTGATGCCATTAGGGCTGGACTTTAAGTCAAGAGGCACACTCATCCTGGTTTGGGGTGGGGGGAGGAAAATGTAGACTGTAACTAGAACTGGGAAAGCCTTACTCAGTTGACCTCCGTCCTTATTTTTCTCCTTCCTTCCCCCGCTGGAGTTCTGGGAAATGTAGTTCCCAGAACTCCTGATATTAATGAGGAAGGGTGGGGGCCTCTAAGATGGTTAAGTCCAGAGTCTACAATTCCTTAACTACACTTGATTAGTGTAGCCCAGTTTGATTACACGCATGCTGCCATGCCGTCTTTAAGAAGCAGTAATATATCCAAGCTCCTTTACAGTAGCTGAATCATCCCGTATCAAAGAAATGAGGGGGAAATAGAAATTTTAGTTTATCTGGATGCTTTTGAAAGATAACACAAAGTTGGTCTTATGGGTTTTCGTGGTTGTGCAAGTGCTTTAAATATAAGAAGGTAGAATGCTGACAGTTGACTTGGGAGACATTACCTCATTATAAATGGATCAGGCCGTAATTTATTTCCGCTAGCTAAATCATGGGAATCATGCACATCTGGTGAAGAGTCTTGTTTTTGGGCAGTCAATACAATTTTGCCATGACATAATTGGAAAGGGGGAGACAACAACACAGTCATTTTTCAGTTTACCATCCTTGCAGTTCAAATAGTAAGTAAAGTGTGGAGGGTAAGAGTATCAGGCTTTGCCCTCTAAGACTTGACTTGAGTTCAGATCTTTATTCATCATGATAGTGGTTAAAGTGTAGTCACTGGAGTGTAGGACTCAGATATGGGAGACCCAGGTTCGAATCCCCACTGTGTGATGGAAGCTTCCTATGTGATCTGGGACCAGGCACTCTCTCTCAGCCTAAGCTCTACCTCACAGTGCTGTTGTGAGGATAACACTGGAGAATAACTGCTTGGGTCTCTCTGTGGATAAATGCAAGCTATAAATATCTACATAAATAATCTAATACAGGACTGACTTGGGCTTGAAGTAGAAAATCCCAAATTGTACTTCCTGTGGTAAAATAATTAGGGCTGTTGATCAATTAAAGAATGTTTACATATTAACCCTCTGCTTTTAACCAAGTAATTGTTTATATTTAAATAAATGTGTATAATCCCTCAAAGGTGTTGAGATTTTTTTTTTAAATAACAATTTTTATTTTTATTAAAACAACAACAAACTTATAACACAACTGAATACCACAAGATGTAAAACAGCAAACAGTTGAAATGCACAAAGAGTTATTCAATCACATATGATGAAAGACTTCAACATATTTGGAAGGCACTTTAAATTTAGATGTGTCAGAATTAAACACATATTCTAAGAAAGATATATGGAAGAATTTATAATTTGATATACAAAAGCACTCACTAACACTTCCAAGGCCATCCTCTCTAAAAATGTTATTTTTCATTCAGAATCATGCTTGATACAGAAGCAAAATCAGCAACTGCAAGGAATTCCCAGCTACACTATTTAAATTGGTCTCCATTAAACTGACGTGCTGATTCAGCTTCTCAAAAACTATTTTTATGTATTTTAATGGCACCCCATAATCAGCCACCCAAGACAGATATCTAATGTTACCTTCTGTGTTTAAGATTATGCCCGGTCTGGCACTGGGCCAGTCCCTGTCTATCTTGTGCCTCTGCCCTGTTAAATAATGGCCTTCCTTGCAACAGCAGCAGAAGAGTGTATGCGAAAGAGATCATGGGGTAAGGGTGGATTGTAAACTAAATATGAGCAGTCAGTGTGATGCAATGGCAAAAAACTGCAGGCCGTTTTTTAGGCCCAGAGCCTGAAAAAGGCGGGGAGGGCAGCTCAGGAGTCCCCCCACCCGTAGTGGTTGCAGCTGCCGAAAGCAGCGGCGGCGAGGGCCATAACTTTTTAATGATCCCCTAAGGAGAGCTGGGGGAGCCAGAATGACCTCTCGCGCAAGAGGTGGAATTTGCCCCTACGAGTCCAAGGCCACCACCCTGGGTCTCAGGGAGGCAAGGGAACGTTTCACCCTGCCCCTCTCCCCGACGCAGCTGCCGCCAAGAACAGCGGCGGGGCCATAACTGTTATGTATTGACTTGTATGCATGAACTGCTATGCGAATCGCCTAATTGAGATACCATGTTAAGCTTCGCCCTGGGCTAGGATCCTAATGTAACCAATAGGAGCCCTAGCCCAGAATGTGTCTGCCAATCAGCTTGCAAAGCGGGATCGCTCCTGATTGGACATTATCTCTTCAACCTCATAGGTTGTATTACTGTACAGTGGGTGTGGCTACACTAGCCGGGAGTGTTTAAATATGAACAAGCCAGTGTATGTTTTTGTCTCCCGTCTCTGATGAGTTCTGGCTGGCGATTGTTGTACCGTGTTGGAGAAGTAACTGAGCTGAAGAAATAAACTGCATTCTTGCTGAAATCACTCTCCGACTTCTTGTTAAGCTCGCGACTTAACAATTGGCGACGAGGATGGGATCCTAGTGCGGGTAGGCAGCCCCGCTAGTACAGACCCCACGACGGACAACAGTGAGATCGCAGAGGCAGGCCAGCCGCAAGCAGCACCAGATCCGCTGACTTCGCTTGTGCACATAAGGATGGCCGCGAACAGCCAGAGGTTCAAAGTGTTCGAGCCGACTAC